>NC_067492.1:15444915-15744915 GCF_947179515.1 Apodemus sylvaticus
GCTTTTAAGATGGAGATGGCAACAATTGTGTATCTTGGTCTTCTGTGGGACTCCTAACAGCAGGAGCAGGGGCTCTCTCTGACTCTTTTGCCTGTTTTTGAGACCTTTTTCCTTATACTGGGTTGCCTTTTCTGGCCTTAATATGAAGGAAGGTCCCTAGTCCTACTGAAATTTGATATGCCATGTTTGGTTGATATCCATGGGAGTCCTGCCCTTTTCTAAAGAGAAAGGGAAGAGGAGTAGATGGGGGATCAGAGAGGAGGTGGGGTGAGTGGGAGGAGACGAGGGAGGGAAATTGACATAGGGATGTAAAAAATAGAAACCAAAAAAACCAAACCAAGATGGCAGCCTGTTACAGCAGTAGTTTAGTGCCTGTTAAGCATTGATGAGTATGAACCCAAACTCCCAACGACAGAGGTACCAGATGTATAAGAGTCTGGAGAAATGGCTTCAGCCTAAACCATTCAGGCTAACCAAGGACCAGTCTGAGGAAGCTTGAACAGTTCTGTCCGTGCTCATCCTTAAGCAGGAGTTACCTGATGTTCACAGCCAGCCTCCACTGTGCTGAAGGAGAGTGAGGAAGAACTTCTGCTCTTGGCCCTTACAGGGAGTTGGGCCTGAGAAAGAGGCAATCCTGGTGGTGGGTGTGGTGGGAATCAGAGAAGAGGAGGAGGGGGAAGGAGGAGTGGGAGTAGGAGCAGGAGGAAGGGGAGGAGGTAGGGAGAGGAGGAAGGGAGAGGAGGAGGGAGGAGGAAAGAGGAGGAGCAAGGGGAAGGAGGGGGAGGAGGAGAGGAGAGGAGGAATGGGAGGAACAGTGGGAAGATGGAGGAGAGGGAGCAGGAGGAGGGAGAATAGGAAGGGAGGAGGAAAGGAGAGGAGGAGGGAGGAAGGAAGAAGAGGAGCAAGTGGGAGGAGGGGGAGGAGGAGAGAAGGGGGTTCTGTCTCTGTTAACTTTCCCTCTGTCTATTCCCTAAACCAAGTCAGGTTACTCTTTTAATACACATGGGGTAGCAAGAATCACTTTAAATACCAGCACTGGATTCCCTATGTCTGTTGGGTTCTGTTTCATGGAGCACCTGTCCATACATGGTCCCATGACAGTGACCTGGAAATTTTCTGTGAATGGCACACAAATTGTCTCCCCAAGGAGTTTAAACATATTAGGAATCATCATTGTACACATACACAAATATTGTGGTTATTAAAAGCAGAGACAGTTTTTTTTCCTTAAGAGAGAAATTAAATCAGGTTCAGAATTCTTGGTGAGATCTGGGTGATGTGTCACTGGACAGGAAGAATTTGTTATGGTTGTGTATGTATATTGCTTGGGTTGAGAGGTCCGGTTAAAACTCAAGACAGTCAAGACCCATCCACAAAGGGCCTGAGGGACATAGCCAAGGTGAGACCCTGAAACATGGATCTTAAAAGCTTGATAGATGATGATGATACAAAAACTCTAAGTTCCACACTTAGCAGAATGCTGGCCCAGAAGAGAAGGGAAACCTGAGGGTACAATACTTTTGGAAAGTCATTAGCAAGAGATAAATTTGGAAATGTTGGTAGGAATCATGCATACCAATTTCCACAAATGTTAAATGTTTTATTATTTCACACCAGAGCAATCCCTCCTACTTTTTATTTATTCTTCTTTTGAAATTGAACTGTGCACAAGAACTCCCATAGAACACGATGAGGACATTACTGTAGTCCCATTTAAGATGACAGTGCTTGACCTTAGAAGAGATTAAGAAGAGGTCTAATGGCAGGGCTTGAGAGATGGCTTAGCAGTTAAGAGCACTTGCTACTCTTATGGAAGACCTGGATTTGGTTCCCAGTGTCCACATCAGACAGTGCATAACTACTATATCCCTGTATGCTTAGCTACAGGAAATCTTTGGTTCTCTGGCCTCTTCAGACACGTGCACACAATGTGGTATACATAAACTCATGCAGGTGCATGTACATGCACATAAATAAAGATGATAAATTATTAACAAATACGTTTCATCAGTACCTACACAGCATATTGCAGCGCTGGGATCCAGACTCAAGGCAGTACAATAGACACTGAGTCAGAGGGTGACAGATTAGACATTCATAATGGCTGTGTGATAAAAAAGAAAGAAATTAATGTTGGGGAAGTTTAGAAAGTGCAGATGATGGATGGACAGGCACATAAAAATTGATCCACTGGAAGAGAATTAAGACATTGTGACAAATCCCATGTCCTCTTTCCTAGCAAATCCATGGCTTATTTGGGGGACTTCAAGAGGCTCTGCCTGCTTGCTCAGTGTGAATAAAAGTGAAAATGATGTGAGCAGACAGAGAGATTGGAAAAGCCAGAGTATGTAAAGCACTAAAGGTCTTCATGGTCTTCTGCTGGTCACTGAAGCAGGGCTCTGACTTGCTGTGGTATATATGTTGGGAAAATCATCCAGATGATCTTGTAGAAAATAGACTATTAATAGTCAAAGTAGAGGTAGAGGGTCAGCTGAGGGAAACTGATACTGTGTAATAGAACATAATAGGTAATTTGTTCTATATAATATAATTCATGAACTATATAATTCATTTCCTTCTAGGTATTTGAATTAGAAAAAAATTACACATTGCTCTAAAGTTAGTGCATACATGGGAATAAGATCTCCCAGGTACTAGAGAGGCATAGGCCCTTCTTGACATCTCTCAGATGTTCTCAGATCTCTGAAACAAATAAACAGAAATATTTTTTCTATGACAATGTGAATATTTATTGAGGGGATGATAAACCATATCAAAATAACAACTGGACAGTTGCAATTACCAATGAGTCATTCCAACCTCACCCCCACGTCAGAGGTATTAAAATACGAGGCACTGCTCTTCTTGCAATCAAGGAAGCAACGGCCAAGAAAATAAAGGAATCCAGAACACTCATTTTATAGCTTCTGTTTTCTGCTTCTCAGTTTCTGATCAAGTACCAGCTCTTTTGTTCTTGATTCCTTCCTTTGCACCTCTCATATTCCCACAGAGGAATACAAAACACCATTGGTCCCTGCACATAAAAGCTTCTTTCCAGCATGATTTGTCCAACTATAGATCATGACAGGTTGGCATGGCAAAGAAAGCAAGCCCAGGGCCATGAAGAAAGGAACTCTAGTCTGCAGAAGACTATTTATTTAACAAATAATTAGCCCAGGGGTAGAAGAGCTTGGTGGCAGAGTGTGTAGCAAACCAAGAAAACAGAATCAAGCTTGTAAGTGCTGTAGTTACAGGCAGGAACTGAGTCAGGTGTAGGGGAATTGAGGACAGTGGGCACACACCACACACAGAGACAGCTGGGTCATCTGTCTTAGCCTAGACTCAAGCGATGGATGTGAGCCACCCTGAGGAGCCTACTCAGCACCAGGCAAGGGGCTAAGCCAATTTGGAAACTTCTGACGCCCTTAGAGTAATTACCAATCAATTGGCCAGAGGAAGATTGCTGCCAATGGTGAAGTCATTCCCCAGTTTTCCTTCCTTACCCAAATCCTACAGCTAAAGGAAATCAGTGAAATTCAAGCAGCTTATTGGTCTTTTGAGCAAAACGTCTACGGTGGCAAATGAACACCAACTTACATGACTTTACTTCTTTCAGAAACCCATGGCATTAATGAAATCCAGTTCTCTGTCCCCAGATGAACTCCCTGTTCCTTGGCTCTTTCAGGCCTGGGGTCAAGAATCAGGTTTTCAAGAATGTTGACTGAGACTTCTTTGAAGTCACTTGCATTCTTGTCCAGCAGCAAAGGAACTAAGCTTAGTGAACAGAAGCTATAAGGAGGTATACTGTAATTCATAATTCAGAAGGATGCTGTAGTAATTATAGCTGCCTAGCAATTCAACAGATTCCTGAGGAGAAAAATAATAATCGTCATAATAATGAGATGAAATTAATATTTTTTAGTAGATATGATGTTCCAGGTACTAGGCTAAGTTCTTTATATACACTGTTTTTGTTGGTTGGTTTTGTTTTACATATAGAATTATTCCTTTTTTCTAGATGAAGAAACTAAGGTCAGAAGATCTAAGGTCATGTGCTTAGGGTCACACAATTATTTGAAGCTATCTGTGGGATTGTATGGTTTATAAACAGAGACTAGATGTTTCAAAGAATCAACTTGACTGGGTTCTAGAAATGTTATTAAAAACTATCAAGTACCACACAGACAAACATAGCAAAGGCCAATATAAACAAAGGCCAATATAATCTAGATTATAACAAGTCTATCTTTGTAGACATACAGAATACTACAGCAGACGCTTTATACCATATTAAATACTTATAGGCTGGGAAGCTAGTTCAGTTGGTAGAGTACTTGCCTAGCATGCATGCTCTGGACTCAGTTTCCAGCACCACATGAACATGTGGTAGAGCATGTTGCAATTCCAGGACTTGGGTGAAAGTCAGTATGATTAGGAGGTCAAGGGCAATCTTAGCCACACTGTGAGATCAAGGCCAGGTTGAGTTACCCAAGACTTTGTCTCAAATATAAGTAAGTGGACAGATAGTAAAATTAAATAGTTTTACATTTCTAAAACCTTTGGTGGGAGTATATGGCGGCACCATCAAATAAAAGATTACAAAAGGCTTCCTGCATGAAGTACCATTTTAACAGCATTGATAGATTATATAGGAAGGACCTGATGATAGATGAGAGATGTCTTAGTATTACAAGATATATAACATCGATTTTATTCATCAATGTCTGAGTGTTCACAGTGTGTTCCTTATAGGGATGATATGAAAATATCATAAATTACCTGCTAGCTATAAATGAAGATATTCAGCATGCTAGCTTCCTCTCCTTTGGATTAAACTCTGAAGATGAGTAACTTAGAAGGAAGCAAGACTTACTTTGCCTCGTGGTTTTGATAAATGGTCACGTGGTCCCATAATTTATGGGCCTGTGGTAAGGCAGTATACTATGGTAGAAAGATGTGCAGAGGAAAGCTGTGCATCTCATGATGGCCAAAAAGGAGAGGGAGGAGAAGAAAGTCTGGGATGAAGTCTACCATGAGAAAGCATGTCTCTCTGCTCCATTTCCTCCACCTCTGGGCCCTACCTTCTTCAGTTTCTACCACCTCCCAGTAGCTGCTCAAGCTATAAAAATCATCACCAGATTAGTCTGTTGATGAGTTCAGAGACTTCAGGATCCAATCACCAAGCAAAGTTGGTGCCTCCCCATATCTGTCTCTGCTGTAGTGCTTCAGTGGTAGGAAATCAAGCTTTCAACACAGCTGCTATTGGAGTATATTTCAGATCTAAACCTCAACATCTGATTAAAATAAAAAAGCAATGGGCAGAGACATAAGGAATGACAGTAGCAGTGTACCAAATCAAGGTGAAGGAAGAGAGCAAAGGGGAGGGATTTGTTTGAATTCCTGCTATTCACCCTTGGCAAATGGACCTTGCAACAGTGCTAAGGTCTTGAATTCAGTGCAGCCAGCTAGATGGTTTTATTAGAATATCAGCTGTTTATCAAACACTACCTCCAAGTCTGTGGTGCTGGGTACAGCCAGGGGCAAGGCAGACTCGACTCTTGTCCCCAGGGAGATGCTGTTTCCACGGAGAGATAGACATGATCTTGGGTAGTTCTTATGAGAAATGTCTCCCATAGGCTCACATATTTGCACATTTGGACCTCAGTTGGTAATGCCGCCTGGAGAGATTATGGAATCTTTAGGACCGGGAGCCATGCTGGAGGAAATGTATCACTGGAGTGGCTTTGAGGTTTGATAACTTCCCCCACTTCCTGTGTTTTCTTTGTGCTTCCTGCTGGCCTGCTTGCTTCATGGTCGGGTCCCCATGTCTTCTTAGCAATGATGGACAGTATCCTCTCTAGTACTGTGAGCTAAAAGAACCCATTTCTCCTCTAAGCTGCTCTTTGTTGAGGTAGTTTATCACAGCAACAGGAAAGTAACCAATTCATCATCCATCTGTCTGACCAGCCAAGCCTGAGACAGTAATGACTGCAAGCCATACGAAGGATGTTGGTACTGACACGAGACTGGACAAGCTCGGATGAGAAGGGAGTTTCAGGTTGATACCTAGAAGAATAGATAGCTTAATTCTGGTGTAACTGTTAAACTCTAGTGCTGTGGTAAGTAGGGCAAGATGTGGCCACTTTAGGCAATTCAAACCTGTAAGCGCCACCTTCCAGAACATTCCCAAAGTGAGGTTAGAGCCTACATGATACCTCTCACATTGCCTGCCTTCATCTTGCCAGCATCAGCTCTTCCCGCTGCTGAGTTCACCAACTGCCTGGTTCGTTGGCCTTAGGTTGCCTGGGTTATTCCTAAATTAAATTCTGAAAATGTGCTTCATTTTCTCCAGAGCGATGACTCGGGGGAGGCCAGCAGTGAGGCTGTGGTAGGGGAATGACAGAGGAATGCAGGCTGAGGGCTGAGCCTCTGGCTGGAGATCACTCAGCCTGCCCACAAATCTAAAAATGCACAGTTTGACTGTAACACTGGAAAATATCCTCTAATGGCTGGGCTTCTGCCCACGGAGAAAAGAAAGTTAAAAAATCACGAATGGCAGAGATATTTTGAATTCAGGAATCTTAGCCCTCCAATACTGCTCATTCTGCCCTAATGGGTATTGGGGGTGGGGTTCAGGGGTGAGGGTGGGGGAGAAATTTCACAGTGAAGATATCCTGGATTGTGTACAGATAATTTAAGAAAGGAAAGAAAAAAGGAAATGTGGACAGGGAACTGTAGGTTGAGGATACATTAGGGACAATTCAGAAATACCATTGCCCTTACAGGTGGGAAAACAGGATGGACTGTAAAGGAAGTTTTTCTGTTGATGTTACATGTTTTGTTGTTGTTATTGTTTTGTTTTTTGTTACATCTTGCTTCTGGATTGTTGGATGCCTTCTATTAGTGTGTGTAAATATATGCTGATCCTGAGCTAAGGGACTTAAAACTGGGCTTCACCATTTTCCTATGTGTAGATGTGTGTGTTGTAGCGTGTGCATATGTATGAGTATGCATATGGAGGCTAGAAATAGATATCCTCTATCTTCCTCAACCACTCTGTGACTTAACTCTTGAGGCATGGTATTTCACTGAACTTGAAGTTAGACTGGTTGGACAGCAAGCCCCAGGGATCCATCCTCCTGTCTCTATCTTCCTATATCTTGGGTTATAACAGCATACTACCAACTATAGGCTCTGGACAAGAACTCAGGTCCTCATGCTTGCAAAACAGATTACATCCACTGACTCATCACTTCAAGCTGTGTCCATCACCATGATCCAGATACATCAGCTGCCTCCATTTTTCTTATTTAAAAACTCACATTTATGGCCCATGTGGCTAATTATACCCACAAGTGTTTTCAGTATATTACAAACCCAGTGGAATGCCAGCCAGTGGGAAGAAAAAATAAGGCTCATTATTGAAAGCTTCACTTCTTCCTGTGAAGTTATAAACTAGAATCATTTATATCTTCAGTGTATCTATTTACTTCAAGTTCTTTTTGTAAGCGACATGTCATCACTCTAAAGTATCAAAAGAAACCTATGCTATGAGTGACAAGGAATGGTTGTAGTGATGAGATAAAAAATGAGCAGGAACCCTTTCCCCCAGACTGTGGGCTTCTTGATGGGAGCAACTGAAAGAGACTTAAATCATTACCTTGCTAAGATTCAGGTGCTGCTGTGTAGAAAATCAATGTTATCACTGATTCTATCACCTCCATTTAAGGGACCCAAGACCATAATGTCAGAGAAATGGTACCAAGGCCCTCTGGAATGCAGAGTGATAAAGAATTATTTCAGGTTACAATATGAAATTTTCCCCAGGAGTGGTATTACTATCAATGGGAATGATTTTAACACAGATGGTGGGTGAGTTATTTGAAGATGGGACCATAGATTGAGCAAATATGGGAGGCAGAAGAATCAGACTAGGCAGAGTAAACACACAAGTTATCCAGGATATAACTCTGAGCAGTGGGATGTTTATATCATTGATGTGCTCCTCCCTTCCATTTTAATGTTTTATTAAAATATAAACACACACAGCAATCACTTGCATAACTCAGATTTCCATAAATTGAATTATACGCATGTATCCACCACTGAGATCAAGAACGTTGTGTTGCACGATGTTTCTTTAGAGACGTAGCAAACATCTGTTCACTCCAGAGGGGATGCTGAAGACAGTCCAAAGAAATACGTCTCCTCAAATCCAACTTAGTGAGCCAGTGGGGTTACTCATATGGGCATGAGTGACTCAAAGGTGGTCAGATTGCATTACTCAAAAGTGCCATGGATGACAAATAACCAAAGTTACATCTTTGGGAGCTTTCTGCCCAATTTGCATGTAGCCCTACCAGATACCATCTCCTTAGCAGTGACTACTACTTACATAGCCTTGGAGAAAGGGAATTTGTCCATCTTCTGAGTTTTTGTATTTCTTAAGCTTTTAAAGTCATTAACTTCCCCAGTCCTATACGACCCATCCAGAAGCCCCCCTCTTTTCATTCTCTTCCTTCACCCTTGTATCCCTCAAGACAGCCTTTGTGTCTTGAGCCACTGATTCACTATGCTTGACTTTGAATGTTGTATAAATAGAATTACTCAGGGCATGCTGCTTAATGTGCCTGGCCTCTCTACTCTGTGTCATCATACTTGTGAGATGTGTTGTCATCCCATAGGGTGCAGTTGTTGACTTTTGTTGCTGTCAGTCATTCAACAGTATGACTGTATACTTTTATTTATCCTCTCAACTTTCACTGGTATTTGGAATAATTTCCACTTTGGAAAATTATAAACATGATATAATTGTTTTTTGTGTAATGCTCTTTATTGATGAGTAGATTGATGCATTTCTGTTGAATAAAAATCTAGGAATGGGATTTCTGGATCATAAGACTGAAAAATCTCTTTTCAATGAGCAAAACATCCACCCCACATGATTCTAATTATACCTTAAACATACCTGGGTTGGGAAATGCATAACAATAAATATCTACTCTGAATGTAATAACATTTTAGATCAGCTAGGTATATGACTACCCATAGAAATGGCACTTTTGTTAGGGACTCAGGTGTCCCAGGCAGCCTTGAACTTTGTAGGTGGCCAGACAAGACCTTGAATTTATGACTCTATGTCTCAAACCATTAAGTGATAGGATTATGTGCGTGTGCTACCATGTTTATGTGATGCTAGTGTCAAACCAAAGGCTCGGTGCATGCTAGATAAGCATTCTGAAAACTGAATTACACCCCCAGCGTGGAAGTAGCTCTTTCTGTGTGTGATTTATTCTGCCTGAAGATGTTTAGGATGCATAAGACTACATGTATTCTTGGCAGTAATGCTGAATCCCCAGCTGAAGTCACAGAATTAGGAGAAGGGACATAGACCAATCATGGATTAAATTCATTGCTGTTTCTACTCCTCAAATCAAACCATTAATCAGGGAAATCTAGTGGAATTGTTTTAGTTCCTTCCTTTTTGTTTTGTCTCTAAGAAGGCACACATACATTCTTCAAATATTATATAACTGAGATTGTCAGTGGAGGGAGGACATCCTCTATCTCTAACCATATTCTTATTCTCTTTGTCTAAAGAACAGAATGGGGGAGATTAAAGACTCTCATTGGGGTGTTTCTTTACTAACTCAGAGTTAGTCACTTTGGATGAGTTATGTAACTTTAAACAGAGTACCATTTGGAATTTCAGAATTCACCTAGAGCAGGCTTGAGTTTTCTTAATAGCAGAATTGTTATTGGAAGGTGTTATGGTTCTGAGAAGTGGGACAGCTCTGGGAAGCTCTTTGAGGACTTCAGGGGTATCAACATAGAGTGGTCCCTTGCAGAGAAAGTCTGTAGAAAAGTCATGGCAAGAACAACAGGAGTAGTGGGTCAGTTTCTGGCAGGTCTCAAAAGCTGGAAACAGCTGTAGTAGCAAATTTTCTTCTGCACACAGAGTGGGCTATTAGAGGCTGAGGCAACTATGAGTCCTCCTACTTGCAGTCACTGGTCAAGCTGTTTGTAGGTCCTGAAGGCTGATTAAGCTAACTCCTTACCCAAAGTGGGAGCCCTGGGTGCTGGGAGCATCCAATGAGTCTATTTCTGGTAGTCTTCCTTTCCCTTCTCCTTTGTGAGATTTCTATAGTCCTAGAACATCTGAATTTATACTATTTCAACCAAGTCATGATTGGACAATCATGAGTATGCAAATAAGGTGAGAATTTGAACCAATCAGGAAGGGGCTTGGAAAAGTTTCTGTTGTAGTCGCTGTGTATGGTGGCCTGAATGAGAATTGATCCTTATAGCTTCTATATTTGAAAACTTGGTCTCCAGTTAGTGGAACTGTTTGGAAAGGATTAGGAGGCATGACCTTTTCAGTGCAGGTAGACTTTGAAGTTTCAAAAGACTGGCACCATTCTCATTGTGCTTTCTGCTTCCTGCAGATCAAGATGGTAGCTCTTAGCTGTCCTTCCTTGCAGTGATGCCATTACTGCACCATCATGGACTCTAATCCTCTGAAACCATAAGATCAATTAAACACTTAGTCCTATAAGTCATTTTGGTCATGGTGCTTTATTACAGAAATAGAAAAGTAACTGATATAGTGTGACTATACTAGCAGTCTATTCTGCTTGCTGCTTTTCTAGTTTGGTTGCATGTGAAATTTTGGGTCTTAAAAGCCAGAGTTTCCATGTAGCTGGGGGAAATATTTTTCTTTTATAGATCATTTGCCCATGGGACTTGAGTTTCCTACTTGTCAGAGAACCTCACATTAAGGTGGGAAACTCTATGCTGGAAGCCCTGTAACTGCCGCCACAACTAACCCAACAGTAAAAAGATTGTATTGCAAGTGGAATGATTACAACCTTTTGAGGTGTAATCTGGGTTTGAACCTCCTACCTACCACTTGTGAGTACCACTAGGCAAGGGATGGATTATCTATTAACTTCAGTTTTCTCTTCTGCACTGTGAAGATGAAAATACCTGTCTAGAAAAGGGATCCTGACAATCAAATGAGATAATGTAGTAAAGTTCCTGACCCTGTCTTCTTATGGGATGGGAGCTGAAGTCATTGTTTCTGCCATCATTTTCTCTGCAGTGTCAGCATATCTCTCTCTCTCTCTCTCTCTCTCTCTCTCTCTCTCTCTCTCTCTCTCTCTCTCTCATGTTAGGTAACTTTTCTCTATGAAGCTATTGAATCCTCTCACACTACTTGCTTCCTCTTCATGATTTCTACCACCAAGAAAAAATACTTATTTCTTAGCATGATGTGGTCCAGGAATCTTTTCTTGTAACTCCTTACATGTGATTCCATGCCATCGGCCATGGTACAAAGTTCATTTTAGCCTTTGTGCCCAATGTGACAATGGCTTCATCCATCTGTCACCTCTCTCATCAATTGCTTTCAGTGTTTTTGATCCAGGAAAGTGAGTTGAATGGGGGAGTTTTGCACTCTAGTGACAGATCGCTACGACTAATGTGTTTGGTTAAAGAAATATCTTCCATCACTCCTTGAAAGTGTTCTTTATGAGCAATTGTAATGGTTGGTTTTATGTATTAACTTGGCGAGATGAAGGGAATCCCAGATAGCTAGTAAAACATTGTTTTGGGGCAAATTTGAAGGAGTGTTGCTAGAAGAAAGAGCATTTGGACAGTTAGACTGAGGAGAAAAGCCACCTTTACACCATTAGGCCTGGGTACCAGCCAATCTACTAAGAGTCAGAATGGAGCAAAAGGGTGGAGGTGGGGTAGTTTAGTTGTGGCTTGAACTGAGACATCATGCATATTCAAACATTGGTTCATCTGGACTCCAGGCCCTGAGACTGGGAGCAGGATATTCCATTTGTCCCCTGGTTCTCCTCGGGCTTTTAGGTTTGATCACAGAACAAACATCAGCTTTCCTGAGCATCTAGCTTACACATAGCACATTGTGGGAGTTCTCAGCCTTTTCTAGAACAAAAGCTCACCCTTCCTAATATGTGTCTTTTGAAGTACCTCTGTTGTCTGGTAATGCTTCTGTTTTCCTGGGGATAATGTGTCTTTTCCACCACACCTAGTGAAGATGTCCACTGTTACAGAACAGCACTCTGAGGTGGACTCTCACCTCTCGAGTCCCTCCCATCTCCTTGATGTTTCTATGTTCTAATAAAGTTTGTAGGGTTTGGGTCTTTTCTTTCTCTGTGGCTAGCTAGTGTCTCTCTGTTTTGAATCAAGCCATAACTTGCTCTTTTGCTGTGGCCGTTCAGGGTCTGTAGCTGTTACTTTCCTTCCCAGAGACAGCTGCTTTGGTGTCCCTGTTTCCTCTTTAGCTGTCATACTCTGTCAGTGGCTCCCATCTCTCTGGATGTCATTTGTCCTTCCTGTTGGAATGGCTCTTCTTTCCATCATGGTCAGTTCTTAGTGCCTTTTATGGAATGAGCCTGCAGTGCTCGTAGATAACCACAGCTCACTGAAGAACCTGTAATATGTTCATGTGCACATGCTCACATGCACACACAGAGAGACACTAACACAGAGGCACAGACTAACACAGAAACACAGACACAGACACATGGACACGCATATAGGCAGATACCCTCCTCCGCCCACATACACCCCACACACAACTAAAAATATTTTTAACACACATTTTGTATCATAGAACACATAACTATATTTGACTGTTCCTCACCAAATTTCACAGTAGCCTAGAAGTGTACTCTCAGGGGCTTTTGAGCTCCAAGATAAAATGGTCTGAATCTCCTTTCTAATTAGCTTCTTGTTCCTCAGCTTTCATTGGGTCCATTCCCAGAGTCCCTGTTGTCCTGAGGTCATGACTTCAATCCTAGACAAATGGGAAGATCATTTGACTCTCCTGACCTGTAATGCTGAAATCATTCAGTTCTGAAGAACTGTGTTTAAACCAAATATCATAGTCTTCCTCTTCCTTGTCTTTCTGCCATGGGTCCTCATAGGTGGTAATATTAGATTTCCCCCCACATTTTCTTTTAAATGTGTGCTTATAGATCTGTTTATTTTAATGTGTATGTGGGTGGGTGTATATCCAAGCACCCACGGAAGCCAGAGGCTTCAGACCTTTCTGATGTGGTTACAGGAGGTGATGAGGCACTTTGTGGGGGTGATGAAAACTGAACTCATCATATCTTCTTCAAGAGCAGTCCATGCTCTTAACTACTGAGCCATCTCTCCAGTGCCCTTAGTCAGGTTTTGAAAAGCTGGGAGCAGAGAATATGGTGTCAAATGACTCCTCCTCCTCCTCCTCCTCCTCCTCCTCCTCCTCTTCCTCCTCTTTGTTCTTGTTCTTCTTCTTTGTTTTGTAAAACTAGTCTAGACTAGGGCCCAATATGCTTTAGACTCCATGGGAGTCTTTGGAGGTAAAAAGGCTGTGGTTTTGTACCTCAGCAGGTATTTCTCTCCTCAGCTCTCCTAAGTCCCAGGGGGGCTCCTTCTTTATTCCTATAGGCTCTTTTCCATGAGATTTCAAGTTTCAGCATCCCTTGGCCAGCCTGCAGCTGTGTGCACACTCTCAAGTGAGTTTCTTGAAGATATTACTCATCAGCATAATCAGAAACTTCTACCTGCTTGATGTCATCCAGTGCTTTTAAAATTCCCTTCTAATTTGGGGATTTGGGAATCCAAGGGGTGTCAAAGTTATTGAATAAACTGTCTTAGATTTAACTAATCCCCAAATTTCTGGAAAAGAGTTTAAGATCCTTCAGCCAAACCTTAAGCTCTAGCTGAGCATTTACCCCCTGCTATCGGCAGCTAATTTCCTGAGCAAATTTATTCACAGTTAAAAAAAAAAAGTTGGCAGCTAGGAGTTGCCTCAGATGCACAGATGTACATGGCATGTTTAGAAAGCCCGAGTTCAGCATTCTTGAGCATTTACTTCCTGATTAATGCTGAAAGAAAAATTCTTTCACACCAGATCACAATAGCCTTGCACCGAAGGGCACACAGGTGGAGAAGGCCTACTGACTTCCTGGAGAAAAAGCAAGTTGTTTTGTCTCTAACATCCATTTTTTTCCTCATGGTTTTTTTTTTTTTTTTTTTTTTTAGATTAGAAAACTGGAAAACTGAACTTATTTTGGAAGAATTTAGCTGCTTTGTGTCAAGATAAAATGTCTGACTACTTAAAAATTTGGATTTCTGATCTCCAATCTGATTTTGTAAATGAAAATCAAATTGTCCGTGTAGGTCTGAATTAGATCTTAACTTTAGGTTTTTCTTAAGTTGCTTTGTGAGTAGCTTGCTGCTACTGTCTCCTCAAAACAGACCTTACAGAGATGAGGAGGAGGAGTTTCATGAGGGAAGGTTCTTGGGTTCCGAAGGTGAGGACAGTGGGGTATGGGTAGGAGAGGTAGCAAAGCTCTCAAAAGGGCCACTCATAGGCAGAATTCTGTAATGAGCAACCGGGGCGTACTGGTCTTGAAGAACCCTCTGGGTGTTTGTATGAGCATACCTCTGCTACATTTCTATACCAGGTCCTCCTCCCAGAACAGATGTCTGTGGGAACAGAGAAAGTTCCCAAATAGACACAAGCCAGTCACTCCCACATGGGAATCTACCTGCTTGCAGGAGACAGCCCAGATCAGTAGGATTCTAGTTGGCCAAAGTGGACTTGGAGAAAGGCTGGTAACCTTATTTCACACCCCTACCCCCTCCCCAGAAATGTATCTTTTATGGGAAGTAAGTAGAGTTTCCAAACTGGATCTCTAGGATAACAGTCTTTCCTCGCCAACTAATTCATTAGGCAAAGACTTGAGGAGGTGTTGGGTTCCCAGATTTTTGTTTCTACCTAACAGCATCCCTTATGATTTAGATATAAAACGTCCCACTTCATGCTCACGTGGTTGAACATTTGATCTCCAGGTAATGGTGATGTTTTGGAAGTTTGTGAATATCTATAAAGTTGGGGCTAGTGGGAAGAGGGTTGCGGCAGGGTCTGAGAATTGTAAATCATTTCTGTTTCTATCCAAGTTTTCCACGTCCTATTCCATACAGATAAAACAAGCTCCTGCCACGTTGCACAGAGCCTCCATCAGCTTCCTTCCCTGCCACAAACGGACTTTATCCCCTGAAAGCACAAGGGTCTGAAGGTTGGTAGAGTATGCTGGAAGACATTAGTGGATGAGAGTCCCAAGTCAGCTCTGTGGTCATCACAGGAAGCCTGCATGCTAATTCTGGGACTGCAGGTCAGGAACTGGCAGGACTCTCTAATCAGAAGTATTCTAGGTTTTCTATTGTCATCTCTTATCTATCGGAATTCTGTGTCCATTTTTCTTTTTTAAATCTAGAGAGCCTTCTGCTACCAAAAACAAAATGGGAGATGTAGTGTACTTGGAAGGAGCTAAGAGGTTTGGTCATGGTCCTGTTCGGCACAAGCAGAGTGAGAGCAAAGGGTACTGAACTCTGGTGTGAGCCACTAAAATACTTCACGTCTACTGCTCAAGGACACCTTGTAGCTTGCATACGGTTTTCACAAGTCTTCCTGTTACTTAGAATTTCATTGTTTTACTTCATGTTAATTTTGTATTCATGTATGCACACACACATATATGTACATATGTAGCAGTATGTATGCCTTAGTGCTTGTGTAGAGGTCAGAGGACAGCTTGTAGGAGCTGTTTTTTTTTTTTCTTGTTACCACAGGGGTTCAGGGAAATCAGATTAAGCTTCTCTTTCCATATAGGTACGTCCCTGGGATTAAAACTTAAGCCATTAGGCTCAGTGACAGATGCCTTATCCCACAGAGCCATCTACCAGCCCTAGTGTTCCTAGCAGTTCTCATGCCACATCATGTGACCTCACTACAGTCTTGGCTCTGAACACACAACATGTCCACTTTGTACTGGGCATGCCTGCAATGTCAGCCGTCCATCGCTGTCCGAAGCGTTCGGCTCAGATCCAACAGTGTGCCTGGTTCTGAGTCTCGGTGGTTTTCACTGCACATACAAAGGGTTCTGCTCTTACAGAAACACAATGGTTCAATTAGGGAAATCAAAGACTTCTCTCGGTTCCCCACCACCGTCCCTCAGTGTGTGGCAGATCAGTATGACTCTTGATTGTATGGTGTTAGAAAGCTTGATTTTTAAAAAACTGTTATTTGAGTCTCTGCCGTGCATTTCAAAACAAAATCATTAACTGAATGTTGGCCTGGGATGAAGTCAGATTTTCCAATAGTTACTGAAATGGCCCTGAACAGGCTGCTGCTGACTCTCCTGAGTGCTATTGTAAAGGGGTGTTCTTGGCATTGTTGATAGTAAAGACGAAATATCAATCAACATTAAAAAACATTAAAGGTGCTTTGCCTCCTGCAGTATCTGACAGCCAGGAAAGATTTCATGCACTGCACAAAAACACACCCCTCTCATGAGTGTTTAAACTTATTTTCTTTAAAAATTATATAATTATATGTATGATAAAGAACTGCTTGAAGAAAGAGTAGTGGAAGGGTTTCTTTTGAGCTTGTTTTATATGCTTTTGTCTGGGGCTCTTTTAAAATGGCTTTGGCAAAACGGGGTTGTGACTGGGAATGCATGAGTAGGCCTGGTCTGAGATGGGGGGCCCAGGCAGTGAGACCTCTGAAATTTTCCCCAAGTAAGTTTTATTTGTAGTGAAACTTACTTGGGGAGAACTATTCTCTGTGAAGAAAGTAGAGATCTACTCTCTGGGAAGGGGGTTTTGGCTTGTCTTTTATAATGCTGTCAGGGGATAAGACAGGACAGAAAGTGTTTAAATTATAGTATATCAAATGAGGCATGAAAGAAAACAAGCAGAAATCCAGTTACTGTGTAGTATTTCTTAAAGAGAGGAGAAGATAACTGATAGATGTTGGTAGAAGAATAATGTCTTCTACCAACACATACACACACACACACACACACACACACACATACACACACATCACACACACATACACATACCACACACACACACACACACATGGTCACACATACACACACACAAACCATGTATTTACTCATTTATTTAATGTAAACACCAGGTATATGGTTCCTTTAAGACATTTTGGTCCTATCATTTATTTTCTATGCACGTGAGTGGGCATATACCTGTCACATAGACATGCAGAGGTCAGAGGACACATTTCTGGAGTCTGTTCTGACATTCCATTATGCAAACTCTTGAGATCAAACTAAAGTCATCAGGCTCATGACAGGCACTCTTCGCTGCTTCTGCGCCATCTTGTTGGTCCCAGGTTCTCCTTTTCTACATGCACACTCACCAAGGCTAGAGTAGCTTAGTTATTATGCACACACACAAGGCATAGTTGCTTATTTAACATATACCAGGTATCTAGCCTATTTATTTCATAAACACACACACACACACACACACACACACACACACACACGCACATACAGTATTAAAGGATATGTTGAAATTGGCTTGCACACAAGAATCTTGTATGGGATCCCTATTGATTGCTTTTGTAATAAATTACCACAAACTTAGAGGGTTTTTTTTTTAAAACAAAACACATTTTTCTATTTCACAATAGTTCTGGGAGTCAGAAGGGCTAAAGTGAAGGTGTTGGCAGGACTATATTCCTCTTGGAGGGTCCAGTGAGGAATCTGTTTCCTCACTTCCTAGCTTCTAGGGGTGCCTGCATTTCTTGGCAGGGTCCCCCTCCTCCATCCTCACAGCCATCATGTCTGGTGGGGCTAATCTGAGGGTGCCACCTCTCTGGTTCTCTTCTTCCCTTTCCCCTACTAGGTATATAGTGCCTGTGATTACCCTGGAACCACTTGGTTCTATGTGTAAACTTAAAACCCCCTTGTGGTACAAGCTCACACAGTCACAAGTTCTAGAAACTGGGATCTACCATCTGGGTCCCAGATTATTATTTAGTCTACATTGAACATGACTGCTTTTGCTGTATGTTTGAAGCTGGGCTGATTATCAAAACTCAGAAGTTAGATCACAACACTGTACAATGCATATCTGTGTTTGTTTCATGGCTACATATTTTTTAAAGCAATTTATTTATTCCAGAAGCTCTTGGGAAGCATTTTGGCTTCTTCAGTTCTCAGGACTCTGCCAAATTGACTGGTATAATGTTATCATATACCATGTACAGAAATCTATTTCAAAGGCTATAAACATGAAACTGTGGGTTGTTCTGTCAAGGAACTGGATATATATTTTAGCATCCTTTGAATCATCTACAAGCAAAAGAATAATTGAAGATGTAGAATACAGCTGTATTTCAGAGGCCAGCCAGCCCCTATTGAGTAGATGTAGTCATTTCAAACTGCTCTACAAAATACTTTAGCCTTAGACCATGCAGTTTATAAACACTACAAATGGATTGATTACCTGTGGTCCTGAGGTTGTGAAGTCTATGATCAAGGGGACTGTTCCTCATAGATGCTGACGTCTCTCAGTTCCTTACAGGGCAGAGGAATTTCCTTAGATATCTTATCTTATTTTGGCATTTCATTCTTCTTTATTAAAGATATTTTTCATTCAATGTATTTTAATCATGTTCCCCTCCCCAAATCCCTCCCAGATACTCTCTACCTGTCTATCTACTTTGTGTTTTTGTTCTCTCTCTCTCTCTTTCTGTCAAAACAAGCAAAAAAGCACCATTACAACACACACACACACACACGCACACGCACACGCACACGCACACGCACACGCACACGCACACGCACACACACACACACACACACACACACTCACACACCAGGCAAAAAACCAATAAGACAAAAAAGGATACTCCTGATTGTCTTTATGAGAGTGGAGACCCCATAGCTTAATGATTTCCCTAGACTCATATTTCAACACTATTCATAGCTCATGTTAGACTTCAGCATATACATTGAGTGGGAATACTACCACACGTTGACCAAAGCAGTGGCCAATTCTTGCTGCTGACTTAGAGAATAAAGAAAATAATGGGCAGAAGATTGCATGCATTAGGATCAGAAAGGAATTCAATTATAAATAAAACATGGTTTCCTGCCCTGGAGGATGAATGACTTAGAAAGGGAAAGCAGACACATGTAAATGATAAAGAGTAGAATATTATAAATATCATATGAGAAACAGAAGGAAACAATATGGGAATTTCCAAGGTTGGAGAATTCAATGCAAAGTTCTGGAAATTAGATGATGCCTGACACAGTACTTTAAAGAAACTGTCAGCAAGTCTAGGGTATCCATGCTATTTCTTCCTACTTCTAGAGCTGTGGCAGACATAACTAATCAATTGTATATTCTCCGATGTTAAGCTAATGATATGGACTTTGACATTGCTTGAAATGATCAGTTTAAATCTCCTTTTTCCTACTGAATTGCAGATAGGATCTGTCTATTGGTAGTATACTGGATTATTTTTGTCTGAAATTCAGTTATAGTAAAGCAAGAAAATCTTGTTGGGCAGCCGCAGTAAAGTAGTTGACTATTTTTTGAATTCTGTGGATTAACATTGCCATCAATATAGAATTCCCTTTATGCCTCAGCACATTCTGTACCCTGACTGAGAGCCAGGGTTGAAAGACTCTGTCTGCACCCTTATGTTATTTAAGGGTCTGTTATTTTCCTGGCTGGTCAGTAATCTGTACTTGAATTCATACTGCTTAGGGTAAGGGTCTAAGTGTTAATCCACTTGAATATCATTGGCCAGTGCAGCGTCCTCAGATCTTGGTGATAATAGAATGAGGCATGTTTCTGACATGTTTACTCAGGAGCTATCTCCTGCATTGTGAAGAGAAGATTTCCTAGATAACTTGAGGGGTGAAGAAAGAGGGAAGCAGTGCTGGAGGGTGGCAGGGTCCTATTTTCTCTTTGAGAAGAGAATTACTTCCCAGTGCTTGAGAAAGCCAGCATGATTCACATAGTCCTGAGTCTGGGATGGATAGAGTGGATTATGCTAATACATTGGGAACTAGCTAGCGCCACTCTACAAGCATCCAAGGATATTAAAATTTTGTCATGTGGCTGGGGAGAGGGCCTAGCCAGTGAAAATGCTTGCTGTTAAGTCACGAGGATCTGAGTCTGATCGCTAGCATTCAGGTATAAAAGTCTGGTGTAATGGTGTGCATGTGTAACTCCAGCACTGGGAGGCCAGGAAGGGTGAATCTCTAGGGCTGAATGGCCTCAGAAACACAAGACCCAAAGAAAAGAGACCCAAGATTGACCACTGACCTCCATATACATACATGCATACACATACATGTATAACCATGCATACATATATTACATGTATTCATTTTTTTTATTATTTTTGGGGGGGAGAGAAGGGTTTATTTAATTTTACAGGTAATGGTCCATCACCAAGGAAAGCCAAGCCAGGAACCTGGAGGCAGGAACAGAAGCAACAACCACAGAGAAAATATTACATGTATTTAAATGAACCACAACTACACAAATGAGATTTAAAAATAAGCTTACACAGATGACTGTAATTACTCTTGGTTGTCCACTTGGTTGTCTAGACCCTGTTGCTGAAGACGAAGCACTCATTGGTTGCAGAACATAGAGAGATCAAATTGTCACTGATATGGAAACTTGCTCCCTCCTGGATAGCTTCCATAGTACTAAAAGGGGCAATGTAGGCTCCCGGGGAGAAAGGGCATTAATGAACTTACCCAGTGGTGGACCCTGTATGCTACAATGCTAACCTGGCAGACAAGGTGTGCCTACTGGAGCAACCATGGCATGGTTGTTATGGGGGTAACCGACTGCTTTTTGGATGGATTTATGGCATGGACATTGGAGGAAATTCTTACCTGGTGCTGTAAATACAATTAAAACCCCATGGTTTTGGAGAGAGAGAGAGAGAGAGAGAGAGAGAGAGAGAGAGAGAGAGAGAGAGAGAGAGAGAATGTATGTGTGTGTATGTCTGTGTATGTGTGAGTGTATGTGTCTGTGTGAGTGTCTGTGTGTGCCTGTGTGAGTGTGTGTGTGTGTGTGTGTGTGTGTGTGTGTATTTTGCTAAATGGATGTGTAAAACGGCTTTCTAAATATTTACATTTATTTCCAGGAACTTATGCTATGCTCAGCCTTGGTGAGGGAAGCTTCTTCTTGAAGTGGGCAGAAGTTAATGCAGAGACTTAAAATAATCAAAGGTGACAGTTAAATGCTCATTCATAAAAGAGACATTTACATACATCCCTTTAAGGCTCAGAGAATACTTTGGAAAGAACGTAGGAGCCAGAGATTTGGGACAGGTAGATATTATTAAGATATGTGTACACACATGTAAAATTGTCAAAAAATAAATTAAAATGTCAATGGCAATACGTTTTCAGTAAAGGTGTAAAGAAACCTGTCTGCTGAGACAAACAGCCTCCTTTTCCCCATGCTGAGACCACCGTGATGGCTGGTCCCACCATGGGCCCAGAATCATCAGAATCCAGTAGAGGCTAAAAATTAGGAATCTCTGAAGCAATGTGAACAAAGCCTTGTTTCCTTACATGGTTTTCTTCAGGGATCTGGTCTCAGTGATATGAACCCTGATCAACACAAGATTATTTATTTTAATATTGATATATCCTTTGTCATGTATGTTTGTTTTTATTGAAAATAGACTCCTCTCTCACAGTTTCCTGACCACAGTTTCCCTTCCTCCCGACTCCTCCCAGCTCTCCTCCAACCCTCTTCTTCCTCAGATCCACTCCTCCTCCATTTTCCCTTCATAAATGAGCAGGCCTCTAAGAGATGAGGCAAACGGAACAAACTCCAAGTAAGTCTGACATGAAATGATGTTCCATTTTAACAAAATTAGAGAGTCCAGACTAAGAATGTAGGAGTTATGCTATGAGCCGTAAGGTGGAAACTCATCACCCATGTTTATAGACAAATATGAAAAATATTCACCTTTCCTGACCCAACACTGCCTAGGCCTCCAGCAGTCCTGGAAGAAAATCAAATCTCAGGGATAAGTCAGAGCTAGCTATTCCTAACTGCCTTTTCTTAACCAAAAATCTTACACTACAGTGAACTGAAGGTTCTTTATGTCATATCAATAAATAAGAGGAAGAGGCAATTCTCATATTATATGTACATACCTGAAAACTTGAGAGAATACCCAAGATCATGGGGCAGTTTCTCACCTCATGAGCACCCAGCACTCAGTTGTACCAAATAACATTTGGGAAGAATGACACCAGTTACCTGTTTCACTACCCTGTAGTGTGTTCTCTGTAGGAGTGTTTAATAGTACTGTTTGGGAAGATGTTCTATTCTTTTGAAAAGAATGTCCCAAGTCATTGTGGCTTCTAATTGGTAGTGGTGGCGTGTGGCGAATCCTCGGGTCTGGCCAAGTTTGCAGAGTTTACTTGATCTCAGAGCTGTGGCTAGGGTGCAGGATAATATTATGGGAGCCAGCAATTTCCACATAAATGAAAGGGTGAAAGCGTGAGTGAGCCGAGGAGGGAGCGATCAGCATCCTACGTTCCGCGTGGAAGTCAATTTAAAGGAAGAGTAAAACCCCAGTGGGTGAGACTGTTGACTAGACTTTTCTTAAAATAAATACTGTTGAGAAAAACCAAAGGAAAAACAAATGTCTGGGAGTTGACCACAACCCAGACATGCTGCATTTTTTTTTTTTAAATAAACGCTTACAGCAGCCTTATGGGGAAGACATATACCACCGGGCATGCATGGGTTAAACACAGTTAAGAACTTTTTTAGTTGGGAATCCTTAGAGAGGCTTGCGCTTCCTCCCTCTGCATCCCTCTCCATTGTCACCTGTTTACTTCCTCACTTTGTGTCCTGGCCATGTGTACCAGGACAGCCTGGTACTAGACAGGTCACTAGCACATGTGTACCTCTCAGCCTCTTTGTCTCTCAGGACCTCCCTTGGATTTCCATCTCCTCCCTATCTGGAACAATCTTTTTGCACTCAAACCCATATCCCTCCCCTAATTGATGTTGGCTCCTCCTTCCGATGTCCATGTGTTTAAGCAGAGTTTGGAGATGCCTGCAGCAGGTATCTATGCCATGACCTCACAGAGAACTACATGCCTTGCTCTGTGCACTAACAGCCTATACTATGTTCTCAATGAAATCATGACCTCATGCCTTCTACCAGAAGTAGCTGACCCAGTAGACTGTGAGTTTTATAAAGACACAGACTTTGGGACTGGTACAACATCTGTTCCCAAGTATTTGGGGTTGTGTTTGTTAGTCTGTTTGTTTGTTTTTGAGACTTTCATGTATGCAGACTATGTTCACACCATTCTTCCATCCTCCCTTCAATTGTTTCTATGTTCCTTTCCCTACATTCCTTCTCAAACCCATGGCTTCTTAGTCTTTAATTATAATTGTTTTACATACATGTATGCACCAGGTCACTAGCACACATGTACACAAACACACACACACACACACACACACACATGCATAGTCAGTATACAGATTTATAAATAAAACCTGCTGAGGTCATTTTAGTGTTGCTGCATGTTGATAAGAAAATAACTCCCCCCTCCTTGACAATCATTGATTGGCTGTTACTCTTCTCCTAAGGGTGAAGCCTTGTGAGAATTTCTCTCATTTATGTTGGTATGTGTGACCTCCCCCTGCCCACTGTGCTCAAGAATAGAAGGGAGGAATTGTGACTTCCCCCTGCCCACTGCTCTCAAGAATAGCAGCCAGCAACCTGACCACTCACCTCCTGAAGAACAAGAAGAACCGGTTTCCAGCCTTCAGGGGAGGGGCTTGGTCTGCCTTTGTTTCTTGGGAGAGAGGCATTATCATTAAAGATGGAGACTTGAACGTAAAGCCATGTGTTTTGTGTCTCTCCATGTAATTTCTCTTGCAGCCTGTTCCTTACCCATCTCTCCTTCCAGAAAACCCACAATTAAGATGTGTGAGCCGGCCTCTACAGTATGTTGATTAATATTATTATTTTTAAGTCTTATTTGGGCAACCATATTGTTGAGATTTCTTAACACATCCTGGGATTGTTTCCTAAGAAGAAGAGATCTGGTCACAGATAGGTGGAGACCTTGTGAACATGCATGGTAAAAGGAAGACAGTCATCTATGAGCCAGGAGAGGGCGAGCTCAGAAGAAACTTGGTGATTCCCTGCTCTTGTGCTTCCCTGGCAGGAATGGAGGGTCTGGGAAGTTGGAATGTCCCTAGGAATCTCATACTGGGAGAAAGAAAAGTAGGGAAGTCCGATGCCATCCAGGGGCAAGCTTGCATCCTAAAAAGACATTTACAGCTTATGAGACTTGGAGGAGAGACAGGAGCTGAGACACGCACGATGGGCTGGATCATACCTTGACCAGAACTACGTATATATTTGGCCTCTATTACAACCTAAACCACATTTAAACCAAAGGACACACTGCAGAGTCGCTGGGGCTCTTTGTCCTTCTCAGTGTGGCCACACTAAATACATTTCCTATGTCTGCATTTATGTGTTATCTTGTCTGTCTAATTGGCCCATTGAAGTAAGGCAGCTGAGCTTAGATTGTTAAGGCCGCAGGGCCCAGTCTCTGACCTTAACAACTTTGGTAAATTCTAGGGTTGTTGAAAAATAACCTCACCTATTGAGCTATAGAGTCTGTGGAGACTTTGTTACAAGAATTGCAAGCAAACTAAAATGGTACTTCACTCTAACTCTAATGCTTAGAGGCTCTGGATAAAATGCAAATCACATCTCCCTGATGGGCTTTTATACTTTTATACCATCTATAATCAATGTATCAATGAACCCACGTAATAGCAGCAAAGTGGGAGTTAACAGGAGAAGTTTGGTTGGGAGGACACAACCCCATACATGGGTTAATATTACTTTGAAAATTTACTTTAGGGGCCATCAAAATGGTTCAGTGGGTAGAGGTGCTTGCTGCCAAGCCAAGCAACCTGGTGTTGGCTGCTGGAAGCCACATGGTAAAAGAGAACTGATTAAAAAAAAATCTATCTATCTATCTATCTATCTATCTATCTATCTATCTATCTATTTTATGTATATGAGTACCCTGCAGCTGTCTTCAGATACACCAGAAGAGGGCATCAGATCCCATTACAGATGGTTGTAAGCCACCATGTGGTTGCTGGGAACTGAACTCGGGACCTCTGGAGGAACAGTCAGTGCTCTTAACAGCTGAGCCATCTCTCCAGCCTGTAAGAAGTGATTTTTGATGATTATCCTGTGACCTCCACATGTACACAGCGGTACACATGACCCTGTACATGTAAAAACACATACAGATAGACAGATAGACATACAGACATATATACAGACAGACAGACACACAATACATAGATAACAGATAGATAGATAGATAGATAGATAGATAGATAGCCAAACAGATAGACAGATAGATGGATAAATAATGGACAGATAGATATGTGCAATTAAAAAATTAAAGGAAAAGAAAAATTGGCACAGCCTTCTGTGATCAGTGGAGCAGCTGGGACGGAAGTCTTTCTGCCACCATTTACACCCACTGTAGCTGGGAGACTTCACAGTCTTCTGTGCATAGCCCGCCAGGAGGGAGTGATCTCCCAGCAGGCTTTCACTTTTGAGCACAGAGGTGAGATTTCCACCTTCTCTCTGGAGAGGATCCAGCTAGGAGGACACAGGGCCTAAGATCAGTGGAGCACCTGCCACCATTTGCACCGGGGAGCTGGGAAATTGCACAGTCTTCTGTACATAGCCCGCCAGGAGAGAGAAATCTCCCAGCAGTGCTTTCACTTTTGAGCTCAGAGGAGTAAGGACATAGGCTTACAGGCCCACAGGAGGAACAAACTCCAGCCAGAGACAAGAATACCAACTAGCACCAGATGGCGAAAGGCAAGCACAAGAACCCTACCAACAGAAACCAAGGCCACATGGCAACATCAGAACCCAGTTCTCCCACCACAGCAAGTCCCGGATACCCCAACACCCAGAAAAGCAAGAGTTGGATTTGAAATCGTATCTCATGATGCTGGTAGAAAGAGGGCTTCAAGAAAGACTTAAATAACTCCCTTAAAGAAATACAGAAGAACATTGGTCAACAGGTAAAAGCCCTTAAAGAAGAAAGACAAAAATCCCTTAAAGAATTACAGAAAACACAAACAATCAAGTAAAGGAACTGAACAACATCATCCAGGATCTAAAAGTGGAAGTAGAAACAATAAAGAAATCACATAGTAAGATATCTCTGGAGATAGAAAACCTTGGAAAGAATTCAGGAGTCATTGATGCCATCAACAACAGAATACAAGAGATAAAAGAAAGAACCTCAAGTGCCCAAGATACCATAGAAAACATTGACTCAACAGTCAAACAAAATGCTAAATGCATAAAGCTAGTAACTCAAAACATCCAAGAACTCCAGGACACAATGAGAAGACCAAACCTAAGGATTATAGGTATAGGCAAGAACGAGGATTTACATCTTAAAGACCCAGTAAATATCTTCAACAAAATTGTAGAAAACTTTGCTAACCTAGAGAAAGAGATGCCCATGAACATACAAGAAGCCTTCAGAACTTCAAACAGACTGGACCAGAACAGAAAATTCTCCCGGCACATGATAATCAAAACACCAAATTCACTAAACAAAGAAAGACTATTAAAAGCAGTAAGGGAAAGGGGGCAAGTAACTTATAAAGGCAGACCTATCAGAATCACACCAGATTTCTCACCAGAGACAATGAAAGCTTGAAGATCCTGGGTAGACTTCATACAGATCCTAAGAGAACAGAAATGCCAGCCCAGGCTACTATACCCAGGAAAACTCTCAGTGATCATAGATGGAAAAACCAAGATATTCCATGATAAAACCAAATTTGCACAATATCTGTCCACAAATCCAGCCCTACAAAGGCTAATTGATGGAAAATGCCAACACAAGGAAGGAAACTACACCCTAGAAAAAGCAAGAAGGTAATCTTCTTCCAACAACCCCAAAAGAAGATACCCACACAAACATAAAAATAACATCAAAAATAACAGGAAGCAACAATCACTACTCCCTAATATCTCTCAACAACAATGGACTCAACTCCCCAATAAAAAGATATAGACTTATGAAATATTTCTCATGTAAATCTTTAATTTTACCAGAAAATGTTTTTAATTCCCCTTTTAATTAATTTAGTAATTTCTTTTATGTCTACCATTTTACCTGCATTATTTTTCATGATAATCTTCAATTTTAATGTCTTTCGTTATATTCTTCCTCTATTTTATCAGAAATGTTTCCAATGTAAATCTTTGATTTTATCACAAATGTTTCTAATTCCTCCTTCAATTAATTTAGAATTTTTACATCAACCATTTTTTATGTAAAAATTTCCATGAAATAGTCAATTTTAACCTGTTTGTCTATTTATTTCTTGAATTTTACCAGAAATGTTTTCCATGTAAATCTTCAATGTTATCTGAAAATATTTATAATTCTACCTTTAATCAACTTAGATTTATCTTTATGCATATCATTTTATCGATATAATTTCCATGATAATCTTTAATTTTAACATGTTTTCTATATATTTCTACAATTCTATCAGAAATATTTTCCATGTAAATCTTCAAGTTTATCAGAAAATGTTTATAATTACATTTTTAATCAACTTAGGAATACTTTTATGCCTACCATTATTATATCTATATAATGGTGTTTAACATGTTTTTCTACATTTTTCTTCAATTTTATCAGAAATATTTTCCATGTAAATTTTCAATTCTATCATAAAATGTTTCCATCCCATATTTCAATTAATTTAACAATGCTTTACATGTGTACTAATTCTTAATTTTCCATGAAAATTATCAATTGTAACGTGTTTATCTGAAATATTTTCCATGTAAATCTTTAATTTTATCATAAAGCATTTTTACTTCCCTTTACTTCCCATTTCAATAAATAAAAAAAAATTAAAAAATTAAAAAAAAAAAAAAGAAAAATTGGGCCAGTAAGATAGATTACTCTGTTGGTAATGGTTCTTCTTGCCAACCCAGACAACTTCAGTTTGATCTCCAGGACCCACGTGCTGGGAGGAGAGGTGCACAACATGTCCGCTGAGCTCCACATGCTTCATGGAGCACCTGTGTCCAAACTTAAGTACATCATACACACACACATGCACAAAAGTAAAACTTTCAAAAGGAGATTTGCCTCAGTTGTGAGTTCTCTTGACCTTCTCTCCCATATAAGGACATAGTGTTCTTATGCACTTTAAGGCTACCACATGTGAGATGCCATCTTGGAATCAGAGAGACTGGGCCCTACCCTCCCTTAATAGTTGTTCTCTTATCAGTCTTACAGTCATAGGTATGGTCCATGATATGAGCTCATGGTATGAGAACCTGTCTTGTTTGCCATGTCTTCTGCCTGTGGCCATACCGTTTCCACTATTATAAACTCTAAACCCTCTGGAACCCTAAGCCCAAGTCAACTCTTCCTTCCTTAAATCTCCCTGGTCATGGCATTTTATCCAAGCAATGGAAACAAAACCAATGTGGCTATCAATTAATAGTATTTAAAGAGCACATTTAATAGAACAAGCTGATGGTTTGGACCTCAACAGGCATCACTAGTATGACATGTTTCAGTGATGTTCTTGCTCCCAAAAGACTTGAGATATAATTTGGGTCCATCACAAGTCAGGACCTCAGGATCAAGATGTTTCCTTGCAATAAATAGGAGGCACAGTCTGAGTGTGAAAGAGAGGTTAGAGAAATTTTGCTCATCAGTCAAAGACTAGCTTCCTGTGTTTTTCCTGGACACTGAGAAGGGCCTCCCACAAGAACAGAGTGTGTTCCATATTTGAGTATTTAATCCATAATTTTCATGGTCGGGGTGTCACTAGAATTTGATTAGTATCAAAAGTGATCCCAAAATAAAGATGGCAGAATTAAGTCCAAATATATCAGTGAGCAACAAAATTCAGATGAATCATCTTAACACATATGTTAAAAGACAGTGATTTTCAAGCTGGGAAAAATGTGTTTTATTTGCATGAGGTATTTTTCTTGCATTGTAGAAAAAGAAAGTTACACATTACAGAGTGGGAAAATTTATGTTAGGCAAAGCTGAAATTGTCACATTAGTGTCAGACAAAATGGACTCTAAGATAAAAAGATGTTATGATTTATAAAAATCCCAGTACAAGAAAATAACCAGAAAAATACTGGGAACTTGACCCTGATTGCTCATAAATAACAAGACAATCGTAAAAATATGTAAAGCAAAATTAAAACCACAAGGAGAAATGGCTGCACATGAAACTCTATGGAGGGAAATGGAATCGTGTTTCCTACAGGTGCCTGTAGTTAAACAGACCAATGAAGACAAGGATTCACAAAATAAAACTGATGTAATCATCACATAGACCATGGTTACAGAAACTAGTTGACCCTGCCCCCTTTCTTCAGAGTTTCTAGCATAGGTTATCCTTCTACTTGGGATGTAGCTAAGGATGACCCCACGCCTCTACCTCCCAAGTTCTGGGTGTAGAGGCATGCACAACTACACCTGGCTTTACATGGTATTATAGAACAAACCAAAGACTTTATGCATGCCAGATAAGCATTCTCCCAACTGAGCTACTTTGCCAACTCTCTTTTTCAAGCATGCATTGTTCATACATGGAGATTAATCCTACATTTTTTACTAACTCTAAAAACATTTCAATGAGACATAACACCTTCTAGGCTCTCTGTCTACACAGCAGTAAAGTTAGAAGTCAGTAGCAGAAACTCTAAAAGATCACATAGTTGGTAATTTAAATAGTTAACTCAGTTAATTTTTTTTGTTTGTTTTGTTTCTTACAAGAAAACATGTAGAAGAAGATTTGGTGGTACACATATGTAATGACACCACTGCAGGGGTCATGGCAAGAAGATCAGGAATGCAAAGAAAGCCTAGATTAAAGAGGGACTCCAAGGTCAAAGGTCAGTCTGAGCTGTATGAGCTGTTTGTCTGCAAATGGGACCTTCACCAGATGTATTTAGAAAACGTTTGAATCAAGTAAGACAAATATTGCATCATAAACTGAAAGAACGAGACAATGCAGAGTTTGGGACAAAACACCAAGCTTCCCAGGAAAAGGCAAAAATGTTTATTGAAAGTTAATTTAAATATAAAGGCTCTCGGAGTAACCATTCTAATATCAGATAAAATTGACTTTCAACCTAAAGTCATCAAAAGAGACACTGAGGGTCACTTCTTGCTGGTCAAAGGAAAAATCCACCAAGAAGAACTTTCAATTCTGAACATCTATGCGCCAAATGCAAGGGCACCCTCATTCGTAAAAGAAACTTTACTAAAGCTCAAAGCACACATTGCACCTAACACAATAATTGTGGGGGACTTCAACACTCCACTCTCCTCAATGGACCGATCAGGAAAACAGAAACTAAACAGGGACACAGTAAAACTAATTGAAGCTTTGGACCAATTGGATTTGACTGATATTTATAGAACATTTCACCCTAAAGCAAAAGAATATACCTTTTTCTCAGCACCTCATGGTACCTTCTCCAAAATCGACCATATAATTGGTCACAAGACAGACCTCAACAAATACAAGAAGATCGAACTAATCCTATGCCTCCTATCAGATCACTATGGTTTTCAATAGCAACAAAAACAACAGAAAGCCCACATACACATGGAGGCTGAACAATACTCTACTCAATGACACCTTGGCCAAAGAAGAAATAAAGAAAGAAATCAGAGTCTTTTTAGAATTTAATGAAAATGAAGGCACAACATACCCAAATCTTTGGGACACAATGAAAGCAGTGCTAAGAGGAAAACTCATAGTCCTGAGTGCCTCCAAAAAGAAAATGGAGAGAGCATATACCAGCAGCTTAATGACACACCTGAAAGCCCTGGAACAAAAAGAAGCTATTTCACCCAGGAGGAGTAGAAAACAGGAAATCATCAAACTCAGGGCTGAAATCAATCAAGTGGAAACAAAGAGAACCAACCATACCAAGAATCAACGAGTCCAGGAGCTGGTTCTTTGAGAAAATCAACAAGATAGATAAACCCTTATCCAGACTGACCAAAGGGCACAGAGAAAGTATCCAAATTAACAAAATTAGAAATGAAAAGGGAGATATTACAACAGAAACTGAGGAAATCCAAAAAATCATCAGATCCTACTACAAAAGCCTATACTCAACACAACTGGAGAATCTGGAGGAAATGGACAATTTCCTAGACAGATACCAAATACCAAAATTAAATCAGGACCAAATAGATCATCTAAACAGTCCCATAACCCCTAAAGAAATAGAAGGGGTCATAGAAAGTCTTCCAACCAAAAAAAGCACAGGACCAGATGGTTTCAGTACAGAATTCTATCAGACCTTCAAAGAAGACCTAACTCCAATACTCTTCAAACTATTCCACAAAATAGAAACAGAAGGAACACTACCCAATTCCTTCTACGAAGCCACAATTACACTGATAACAAAACCACACAAAGATCCAACAAAGAAAGAAAACTTCAGACCAATCTCCCTTATGAACATCGATGCAAAAATACTCAATAAAATTCTTGCCAACCGAATCCAAGAACACATCAAAATGATCATCCACCATGATCAAGTAGGCTTTATCCCAGGGATGCAGGGTTGGTTCAATATATGGAAATCCATCAATGCAATCCAGTACATAAACAAACTCAAAGAAAAAAACCACATGGTCATTTCATTGGATGCTGAAAAAGCATTTGACAAAATTCAGCATCCTTTCATACTTAAAGTCTTGGAGAGAACAGGAATTCAAGGCCCATACCTAAACATAGTAAAAGCAATATACAGGCTGAGAAAGAAATTAGGGAAATGACCCCCTTCACAATAGCCACAAACAGTATGAAGTACCTTGGGGTGACTCTTACCAAACATGTGAAAGATCTGTATGACAAGAACTTCAAGACTCTGAAGAAGGAAATGGAAGAAGACCTCAAAAAATGTGAAAACCTCCCATGCTCATGGATCGGCAGGATCAATATAGTTAAAATGGCCATTTTGCCAAAAGCAATATACAGATTCAATGCAATACCCATCAAAATCCCAACTCAATTCTTCACAGAGTTAGAAAGAGCAATTATCAAATTCATCTGGAATAACAAAAAACCCAGGATAGCTAAAACTATTCTCAGCAACAAAAGAAATTCTGGGGGAATCAGTATCCCTGACCTCAAGCAATACTACAGAGCAATAGTGTTAAAAACTGCATGGTATTGGTACAGTGACAGGCAGGCAGATCAATGGAACAGGATTGAAGATCCAGAAATGAACCCACACACCTATGGCCACTTGATCCTCGACAAAGGGGCTGAAAACATCCAATGGAAAAAAGATAGCCTTTTCAACAAATGGTGCTGGTTCAACTGGAGGTCAGCATGCAGAAGAATGCGAATTGATCCATCCTTGTCTCCTTGTACTAAGCTCAAATCCAAATGGATCAAGGACCTCCACATAAAGCCAGACACTCTGAAGCTAATAGAAAAGAAACTGGGGAAGACCCTTGAGGACATAGGTATAGGGAGAAAGTTTCTGAACAGAACACCAATAGCATATGCTCTAAGATCAAGAATTGACAAATGGGACCTCATAAAATTACAAAGTTTCTGTACGGCAAAGGACACCATCAAAAGGACAAATCGGCAACCAAGAAATTGGGAAAAGATCTTCACCAATCCTACATCAGATAGAGGGCTAATATCCAATATATATAAAGAACTCAAGAAGTTAGACTCCAGAAAACCAAACAACCCTATTAAAAATGGGGTACAGAGTTAAACAAAGAATTCTCACCTGAAGAACTTCCGGATGGCAGAGAAACACCTTAAAAAATGCTCAACTTCATTAGTCATTAGGGAAATGCAAATCAAAACAACCCTGAGATTTCACCTTACACCAGTCAGAATGGCTAAGATTAAAAATTCAGGAGACAGCAGATATTGGCGAGGATGTGGAGAAAGAGGAACACTCCTCCACTGCTGGTGGGGTTGCAAAGTGGTACAACCACTCTGGAAATCAGTCTGGCGGTTCCTCCGAAAACTGGGCACATCACTTCCAGAAGATCCTGCTATACCACTCCTGGGCATATACCCAAAAGATTCCCCAGCATGTAATAAGGATACATGTTCCACTATGTTCATAGCAGCCCTATTTATAATTGCCAGAAGTTGGAAAGAACCCAGGTATCCCTCAACAGAAGAGTGGATGCAAAAATGTGGCATATATACACAATGGAGTACTATTCAGCCATTAGAAACAATGAATTCATGAAATTCTTAGGCAAATGGATGGAGCTGGAGAACATCATACTAAGTGAGGTAACCCAGACTCAAAAGATGAATCATGGTATGTACTCACTAATAAGTGGATATTAACCTAGAAAACTGGAATACCCAAAACATAATCCACACATCAAATGAGGTACAAGAAGAACGGAGGAGTGGCCCCTTGCTCTGGAATGACTCAGTGAAGCAGTATTCAGCAAAACCAGAATGGGGAAGTGGGAAGGGGTGGGTGGGAGGACAGTGGGAGGGAAGGGGACTGATGGGACTTACGGGGAGTGGGGGTCCAGAAAAGGGGAAATCATTTGAAATGTAAATAAATATATCATTAATAAAGAAAAAATATAAAGGCTCTAAGATAACTCAGTGGCCTCCTGAGGGGCACTGGTCTGCTTCTCGTCTTAACCCCCACCCCACCTGTTCCCAGTCATCCTGTCTCCATGTTCTCTCTGCTGTGTTCTGTCACTGCATCTTAAATTTGTCATTTGCAGGGTCCACATATTTCTGTCCATCTGTCATCCTCCATCGACCATGAGCTGTAGGAGGCCGTGGATGCTGTCTGCCTTATTCAAGGAAATAACCTCAGGATATAGATCCAAAACAGGTAATGTGGCAAGTGGTGACGATTTTTTAAATATTGTATGTAATATTCATGCATACATATAATGCATTCATTGTAAAACCATCTCTGTTCCCTATTTCCCCCTTGACTTTTTTCCTACCAACTTTATTTGCATTCTTTCTCTCCCTCCCTCCCTCCCCCTTCTCTTCCTCCTCCTCCTTCTTCTCTCTCTCTCTCTCTCTCTCTCTCTCTCTCTCTCTCACACACACACACACACACACACACACACACACACACACACACATAGCCACTGAGTACATTCCATACTGCCTCTGTGTACATGGTCCTGGGATTGCTTGTCTATTGGTGTATGCATATATCAGTAGACTTTCAGGCTCCATATGCCTGAAGAAATCTGACTCTCTTGGTATCTATTGTTGCCAATCGTTCTTCAGATAGAGGTGTAACTTCATAAACTCCTCCCCAGTCCATGCTGGGAATTTTGCTGGCTTGATCTTGTACAAGTCTTATGCATGGTCTCCAAGCCATTGTGCATACACATGCATCTGTGCTGCCATGTCCAGCCAATACCATTCTGCTTTAGACATCTGTTCCCTTCCTGTCTTTTAAAATGATCTCTGAGGCTTTGGGGGAAGAGGTGTGATATCTTATTTAGAGCTGCCACAGTCTGTACACAGTAAGAAATTATTAGTCACCATCTACTGCAAAAAGAAACCTTTCCTAGGAAGGTTGAGACATGCACTACTTTTTTTTTTGAAATGCACTACTTTTATAAATATGTCTTTCTGAAGCAAACAGATGAATTAGTCTCCACCATTCATAAAAACATTAAATACATGATCTGAAGAAGAAAAATCTCCTTGTAATCTATGTTCCGCAAATGAAATTTCCTTTTGGAAAGTTCTAGAAAAGTAACTCTTTTAAGTGCCATATATGAAATGCATTGCCAGGACTTTGTAATTTTATAGATTTCATTCTGAACATGTAGCTATGATAAAATTTTACTGGGAAAGGATAATATTTTTATGTGAGGTTGACATGACATTTTCAACTGCTCTTCTAAAATACATCTCTGTGAAGAAGATAAGAGTTAGTAAGAAAATTGCCTTCATTTTATCTGATTGGGAGCTCGTCACCAGCGGCATGACTAGGGAACAGCAGCAGCCTAGTTCACCCGAGAAACCATATGCTTCCTATTACATTAAAATTTTTATTTGACATTGTGTGAACTTTTAGAAGTTGGAGCTGGAGTTTATAGTTTTTGGATGGCACCTCCTAATATTTATAATCCTGGTGTTGAAAAATATTTCATAGCCTGAAAGCGTTATGGGTTGCGAAAGCTGGACCAGGAAAATTACTGAGTCCTCTTTAACTTCATTATTTATTTATTTTTTTCTATTGTGGAGGACACACGTAAACAATAAACACTTTGCTCCATTAGAAAATCGTGTTGGTAACATTTAAACATTGCTTTTCCCAGCCCCAGTCCTGGGGCTGACACCCGCTCTGACTCTTAGAAAAGCTTGATCCAGCACAGATGGACTTGGCCAAATCAAAAGTCACGGCTTAGCACAGATTTGCACGAGAGTCCTAGAGAAATGGTCCTACTGGCATTTCTGTCCTCCTCCTCCTCAGTTACATCTGAGTTACATCTCCTCTTGTTCCTCTGGAGGCTGCTCAAGGAGAAACAACCCATCCTATCAAGAAAGCTACCTATGTGTATGCTTCATGTTGGCCAGAATTCATCCTTGATAAATCATATACAATTTCTGTATCTTTTCTCTGGCAGGGTTTGCAAGAATGGCAGAAAGGTTTCTCTGCACATGTTGCTTCAGTTAGTACAGGAAACGATACTGAGGAACCGAAGCTCTCTGTCTTCTCCATCGCCAGGGAAAATCAGCATCTTTTTCTTACTTTCTCTACACGACTGCCTAGATAGGCTGTTCTCTATCAACACAGAGGAGATGGATGCATACTTCCCATTTAGAATTATGTGAACCATGTGGCAGAGAGAAAGAGACATGGGGATAACTTCGTAGGATATTCATTCAGCTCCCTTCCCAGTTTATCTGGAAGCTCGTGTCTTACTGGATAGGCAAATATCAACTCCATGTCATTCTCCCATGCTCAGAAAACCAGAATTGAATATATATCATTTAACTTATTTGTACATTACCACCAAGAGCCTCTTAATGGGAGGTGTTAGATATCTTCACTTGTCAAGAGAATTTGTAATTTTTCAGCATCGTTAGCCATGGTGGAAATAGGGTATTTGAGTTATATGAACTGGATACTTTCGTACCATAGCCTGGCACATGCAAGTCTGGTGCTTTAAAAAAATATCTGGGAAAGTTTCTAGATATATAGATGCTCCAATGTTATATTTAGAGTTGTCTCAATATTAAACACTGCTCAGTATCAGTCATATTTGTCCCCAACCAAAAGGAGAATTTTGCAATAATGGTATCCCTACTGAGAGAGAATATTAAACTTCTTATCAGTTCTGAACTCCAGTAAAGAATTCTCAACAGAAAAAGGAGATGCATGGCTTCAACCATATCATCCTTCTAGGCCAGATGTGGTCTATAAAATTTCATCTTATTCAATAGTGCTGATTGACTGGGGGAAGCTGTGCAGGAGACATGCTGAGGTTGCATCATAGTTTGGTATCAAAATTGTGCAACGGTTGATTAATAATGTCTGCACTGGTGACTGAGGTAATTACAGAACACATGCCAACTATCTGCTTCTTCTCGATCATCACTTCTTACCTCCTTCCTCTTTTTTGAGAGATGACTGTTGGATCTGACAGTCTGCTCACAGTTTGAATAGACCCCTTACCATTCATGTCATAGCAATCTGAATGCTCAGTCTTTACTGGCTAGACAGTTCTTTTATTCAGAATTTATAAAAAAAATGTCTTGCTGTTAGGTTTCATGTCAACTGTGCAGGCATTTGACTGAACTGAGTAAGTCTTGGAGGTCATCACCGAATAACTAACAATAAAAATTCTTCAGTGACAAAGTCTCTCTTCTTGATGACTGTCCTTCCAGAAGATGTTTGGCAAACTGGTTAGGTTCCCCTTCTGAATTCAATATAGTCTCTCTTCCTGACTTCAGTCACTAGGCACTGCATAACATCAGCCAAGGAATCACTACAAGATGACTCATTGTGACCAGAATGGAGGAAGAACACTCAAAACGTTTTTCAAGAGGAAAATACATGTTCATGTAAAGTGTTAGCAATGTCCCTTTATCAAGACTGACCCAAGTGTCTGAGCAAGAGAAGAGGAGGAAGAAGAGGCAGAAGCATAGAAGGAGGAAGAAGAGGAGGAGGAGCACCTAGAATGATCCAAAGAGTTCTTTGGATCTTGGTTTAGCATCATTATGTGACTTATGGACTGGAAAAATATAGGCGTCTTTGGTTTAAGAAATCATTTCAAATTGGGATTCCTTTCCCCAGTTGTAAAGACAAGATAAGGCTGGTCTCCCTCTTGATGTAATCACTGGGAAGAAGAAATTGACAGGAGCTACAGTTAAGGTCACCCTCATGAGCTGATGCCAGATGGCCTCGCATATCAGGAGGAATGGGGACATTCAGTCTGTTCAGTTTCATTGCTCGGAGAAACATTCCATTTTTCATATTCTTCACAATTAGAAAAATAACATTTAATGTCATAAATCTTCAAAGTGAGAGTATATACCAGCAACTTGGACATAATTATGTTTTCAGCATGCAATGAGATTTATCTAAAGGAATTGAGTTTCTGGCTAGCTGCTGCATACACTAGTTTGAGATGTCTTTCCTGAAATCCTAAGACTGAAACTCATTGTCCCCTGCAAATGCTACCCCAAGTAACGAAACAATAGAGAAATCCTTTGGAAATTTTAATTCAGACAATTATATAACCATGAAACAGTGTTTTAGAGATATTTTAATTTATAAAATACTAGAAATTGTTTTCATCTGCTTTCTGAACAGGGAGCGAAGATGGGCTCATAGAGGGGAGTGTAAAAACAAACTTAAACATTATAATGGTGGTGACTCTCTATAAGCAGATATATAATGTACTATAGTGTCAAATTTTCATGGAAAGTTGAATTGATTAGGGAAAAAGGAAGCATCCAAGTCCTAATCAAGACATTTAAAACACAGCTGTATCTCACTAATTATTCAAAGTGATCACAGTTTAAATGATATAAATCGGCAGATTGTGTTATTAGAGTGTATCAGTTACATTGTTCAGTTCCCCTGAAGGCCCTGTGGAGGAAGGGGTTTTGTGTCAGTTTATACACAGAGGAGAACTGAAGCACAGGGAACCAGAGAAAAACATGAGGTTCCTTAGCTTGCATCTCACTTAGCTTTAGTTGTCAACCTGAAACACCTGGGAAGAGGACATTTTGGCTGAGGTATTACTACTATCAAATTGGCCTGTGGCCACATCTGAGGGCCATTTCCTTGCTAGATGATTGATGTAGGAAGACCCAGCCCACTTTGGGTGCTGATATCCCCAAGCCAGTGGGTCTGAGTTGTATAAGGAGGACTGCGGCATTTCTCCATGGCTTCTGCTTCTGCTTCTGCTTCTTCTTGCATTCTTGGCTGACTTCCCTCAACCATGCCCTGTGACTTATAAGATCAGATAAGCTCCTTCCCTCTCCAAGTTGCTTTTGGTCAGCCTAATTTACACAGCCGGAGAGAAGCAGCAGCCTGTAGTAAAGACTCTTTGATTGACAGGAGCATCTTCAGCATTCAAGCTCCTTTGCTGCCCTTGTTGGACCATAGCTGTCTGTCATAGAGGTGGGAGGACAGCAAGTGAGAGGGGTTCCTTGACCTTCCATTATTCCACAGCCAAATTGTGCTCTTTGGCTACATTCCGTCCATCTCGTGCTAACTTGTCTAGCATTTTGTCCAAAAGGATTTCTCTGCCTCTAGGTTATTTTTTGGTTTTGTTTTTTTTGTTTTGTTTGTTTGTTTGTTTGTTTTTTGATATGGTGTCTTCACTGTGATCATCAGGCCATCAACAGAAATGTGAATTGTCATGGGGATGCACTAGTATCTTATGTCCTTATTTGGGTTTCTGAAGTTTTTATTGTGTAGACAAATTTTGGATATATTCCTGTGTGGAGTCTTTCTCATCTTCCAATCCGGCTTTTGGTTGTTGTTGTTGTTTTACAAGTTCTCTTTGTTTATATGTACTCATGCATTTGTCTAAAGGAAGATTATTTTTGGTATTACTCCCACCTCCTTAAAACGGATTCTTTGAGGATTTTATACAATGCACTTGGATCGTATTCACTCTCCCCCAGCCTCTCCCATAGCTCCCTTCCCCAGCTGCTTAGCTTTGTGTCCTCATTTTTTAAAATAAGTCTGTTGATCAAATCTGTGCTTCCGATATGATATAGTCTTGGGTGAGTGGACATCCATGGGGTTGTGGTCAGCAGAGCAGAAGCCAAATTGCTCTGTCTTTTAAAGAAAATTGACTCCCTTCTCCTAGCAACTATCAGTTGCCTCTCAGATCGAGGTGGGATTTCATGCTCACCTCACCTAACCATGCTGAGAGCTTGTCAGGTCTGAGCTTGGACAAGCTTGTCCGTGCTGTCAGGACCATTGGGAGTTCATCTGTGTACCTGCCCTGCTGTGTCGAGAAAAGTGTCTCTGTCGTCACTCACCACCTCTACCCACTACACTCTCTCTGCCAATCAGCTTTTCTTACTGTCACCCTTAAAGCCAACCAACAGCGAAAATGACCTTTTCAATTCTTGTTCTTCATAGCATAAACCATTAATATTTAGCACATTTACACTGTGAGACAATGTCCGCAATCAGAATGTAAAACCAGCTCCACACTCCCCTAAAATGGTACCAACACTGTTTCCTTGTAGTCTCACCTTCATGAGACACTGGGTGCACTGGGAGCCTTTCCAGTGTTTGACTTCCATCTTTTCCTGAAAGTTATAAAGATTTAATAGTATGCAACTTTGAGGCTGGCTATTTTCATTCTGCTTCTGAAATTACCCTGGTGGTTGCATGTGTTCCTAATCATTACTTTCTTGTTACTGGGTTGTACTCCCTGGTCTGGAGCTAAAGATGGATTTAGCCACTGAGGGATGTTTGAGTTAGAGAAAGGTGATTATTAATAGTTCTATGACAAATTAATAGATAAAGCTAGAACTAATAAGCAGAACAGTGTTGGACGATTTTGTATACTGTGAGGAGGGCAGTTATGAACATTGCACGCATGCTTGTGGAACTTCTTCCACTTTTCAAGGCTTTTCTGCAGTAGGATTTCCTGGTCATATGCTAAATGTTATTTAAACTCTTAAGAAAGTATTCTTAAACCTTAAAAGCATTTCTGCCCCATGTGACAAAAATTTCCTGATTTTTCTAAAAGTTTTTTATATTTTGCAAAATATATGTTGCATGTATTTTGTGGATACCCTTGTATTTGGAGGTCCATTTCCCTCCAAATACACTTCTGATAAAGAATATTTTTACTGCAAAAAGTAATTGATAATTTTGTCAGGAAAAGTACCAATTATTGATACCCACCCACCCACCACACACACACAAACACACACACACACACACACACACACACACACACACACACACGCACGTGGTCCAATATTTAACTCTGTGTGTGTGTGTGTGTGTGTGTGTGTTTCTGGACTTTGAGGTAGATTCCATTGACATGTTTGAGGCTCTCACACATCAACACTGTGGTTATTGATGTGTTCACCTTAAAGTCACAGAGCATGAGTGGACCAGCTGCATTCTTCTTCAAAATTGTCCGTTTTCCTTCTTTCTTTGTATTTTATATAAACTTAAACTTTTTTATAAGACAATTCTGTTGTAAATTTTATTGGAATTGCGTCCAATAAGTCTATATATTATTTGAGGATATACAGAATGTACACAATATCAAACCATCTGTGTGTAACTATGAAATATCTCTCCACTTCTACAGTTGACATTTGGCTTACTTTATTGATATTTTGTATTTCCAACATAGATAATTCTGAGCATGTATCATTTGATGATACTGTATTATGATTTTCCTTTTTTTATTTTTGGTAATTTACTTTCTCCTGAAGGATTCTGCTTTATCAGACTTTAATAGAATTATGTCAGACATTTTTGATAAGTATTTGAACAAAAGGAACCTTTTTCTCATAAGGTGTTTACAGTATTATATTCAAAGTGAGCCTCTCAGAGAGGACATATGCTTGGGTCTTTTTTGTTGGTGGTGGTTTGGTTTTGTTTTGTTTTGTTTTGTTTTGTTTTGTTTTGTTTTGTTAACATGAAGTCTCACTATGTAGCCCAGTAATGCCAGTAGACTAGACTGTCATTATTTTTGTTCTAGGCCCAGGAATTTTCTATGGAGTCCAGGCTGGCCTCAAACTTGTCGTCCTCCTGTCTCAGGATCCTGAGTGATTGGATCACAGGAATTTACCACCATGCCCAGTGTCTTAGTTAGGGTTTCTATTCCTGTATAAAACATCATGACCAAGAAGCAAGTTTGGGAGAAAAGCTTTCACTTCCATATTGCTGTTCACCACCAAAGGCAATCAAGACTGGAACTCAAGCAGGTCAGGGTGCAGGAGCTGATGCAGAGGCCATGGAGGGATCTTCCTTACTGACTTGCTTTCTGTGGCTTGCTCAGCCTGCTCTCTTATAGAACCCAAGACTAGAAGCCCAGGGATGCACCACCCACAATGGAACCTCCCACCCTTGATCACTAATTGAGAAAATGCCTTGCAACTGGATCTCATGGAGGCATTTCCTCAAGGGAAGCTCCTTTCTCTGTGATAACTCCAGCTTGTGTCAAGTTGACACACAAAACCAGCCAGTACACCCAGCATCCAAGATCTTGCTTTTAAATTTTATTTTCATAACATCTGTAATTACAAACAAATAATTTAATGAGAAAAAGACCTGTGATTATACAAATTTTGATAGTATGATTAGACACATTTAATGTTTATGTGGAATATGTATCCTTTATTTATATAGATGTATTCTTTACTAATTTTTCTATGTGTTTATTTTATTATTATTATATTTTGGTTCTTTACTCCTGGGTTATCTGACCTTAATTTACATTTGTTATTATTATTGTTATTATTATTATAATTATTATATTTTGATTCTTTACTATTGGAATATCTAACTTATTTTACATTTATTATTATTATTACTATTATTATATTTTGGTTCTTTACTCTTGGAATATCTGACTTATTTTACATTTATTATCATCATTATTATTATTAGTAGTAGTAGTCGTATGTATTGTGCATTCACATGTACACACATGCCAGAGTGTACCTGTGGATATGAGAGGATAATCTATAGGAACTGATCCTCTCGGTCTACCATGTATGTTCTGAGGATCAAATCTGTGTCACTGGCATTGGCAGCAAGAACCTTTACTGGCTGAGCCAACTGACCAGTCCCATTATTATCTGACTTTTAAATACTATTTTGTTTCATCTATTGAGATTTTTACTATATAAATTTATGAAGGTCTTTGACCTTGTTGTCACTTCAGGGATAACAGTATAAATTCATCACTTTTCACTTGCCACCCAGACTATAGATTATAGAAACCTCATGACAGTGTGTGTAATTTTTGCTTCTCTTCTTTTAACACTGTCATTATTGTGTGTGTCCCACCAAAGAGATCACTTTCTTAGCTTGGGATTATTTAAGAGCCAGATGCCTTCTGATCCTCTTTTGAGAACCATTTTCTTGATGGGAAGGTTGTACTATTAATTAGCCAATCTATGAGATTGGGTACAAATATCGGCCTGAGAAGTTCAGACTTCCCGCTTATCAAGAAAGAAGCCAGCAACATTTAGCTTAGAATGTTTAGCTTGGACAGAATATTAGACTCATAAATACTCATTTGCGAGCAGTCACCAGGGTCTGTAGGAATAAGTGGATTGACCTTCGGCAAGTACACAGCTGAGGGGCCAGCCAGGCTGCCCTGTTGTCAGGAAATCCCTGGTGTAATAGATTTGACACAGTGAGAGAAACAGATCCACTGTCCTCACCGCCTGATGAGATTGTCCTGGTGGCAGCTACATATGTTCTTTGGCACACAGCCATTTCCGCAGCCCCAAACCAACAGCACTTCAGTGGTTGAAGCCCGTCTGAAGACAGAGTGGTTCTGCAATTCTTTGGCAATCTCCCCAGAGCTAGTGATATGAAGGAGTTCTGTGAAGATTGAGGGGAAGATAGAGGTGAGGTTAGCAGGTCATGCTGCAATTGTTAGCTTTTAAGAAGTCACAGAGGGACTGGGGATGAGAAGTCACAGAGGGCTCAATTTGGTAAAGTGTCTGTCATGCAAGCATGAGGACCTGTGTCTTCAGAGCTCCGGCCTTGACTTAAAAAAAAAAAAAATGGTGTGACCACGTGGATCTGTAACTCTAGTGGTGTGTGTGTGTGTGTGTGTGTGTGTGTGTAAGAGAGAGAGAGAGACAGACAGACAGAGACAGAGACAGGTATTTGTGTAGGAAAAGAGAGAGAGGGAGGGAGGGAGGGAGGAAAGAGAGAGAGGGAGGGAGGGAGGAGAGAGATAGAGAGTCAGGGAGGGAGGAGAGAGAGGAGAGAGGAGAGAGAGAGAGAGAGAGAGAGAGAGAGAGAGAGAAAGAGAGAGAGAGAGAGAGAGGCCCTGGTGGGCTTCAGACTAAGTACAATGTATAGGATAGCTTTGGCTACTACTTTTTATTTTCTTTATATACTACATTTAAATCAGAAATACATTTCTTTAAATTGGTCAAGGACCCAACAGAATTAAGACTCCCTTGGGCTATTGGTTGTGTAGACATAGACAGATCTGTAAACCCAATGTGTGTGTGTGAGAGAGATGCAAAGAACAGAGCATTCTTAACAACTGATAAGAATGCGAGAGCCAGCCGAGAACCCCCGCCAGGGGGACAGGCCTGTCACCCGTGTGAATCTCTTATGACGACGTGTGATGGTCTTTGTGGCCGAGCGCCTATCGTGCTGCAGTTCAGATGCTTTTCTAACAGGGATGAGCTGAAAGCTGAAGAGGATCTGAAAAGTCACCTGGTGTTAAGTGAAGCTGAGCGAGAGCTGCGTGGGGATTAAGATTAATTCACACACACAAAGAAGTTTACACATAGCTTCTTTGAATTAAGACTATGGAGGAAAGCAGTCACCGTAGATTGAATATGTGAGCTTGATCGTGGGTTTTGACAGCAGCAATATAAAATCAAGCACAGCACAGTGTTAAAGGCCACAGATTCTGAGTAAAGAATCTTGCATGTGCCTCCTGGACCTGGTCTTCGCCACTGTGTGATTGCATTTGCTTTGCATATTCCCATCTCACGGGTAACGTTCTTGAGATTCAGATGGTCCAATGGTTAATAGCTATCAGTTATGGTAGTTATAGGAATGTAGGTTGTAGTTTAAGAGACGTGACTCAGGTATAGATGTCTGGTGTCTAGAAAGCATTCAGGAAAATATTGGCAGTTTGTCTGATTAGAAAAATAATTCTCATCAAAATGGAGGCTTGAGATCTGTGATGTCACCAGTGACCTGGTAACATTCAGCAAATGCTACTGACTGTGTAGGGAGCTGATCAGTTTCCTGAATGTCAGGGAGATGAGGACTGGAGATAGAAAGAGGAATGGTTAGCACAAGAATCAATAGATGCAAAATAGAGAGAACTAAATTGATCTGGAGCAGTGGCTCAGTAGATAAGAGCTGCATTGAGCTCATAAAGGAACCTGGGTTCACTTCTCAGAATCTCTGTTGAATGGTTCATAATCAGTCACCTGTAACTCCAATTCCAAGGAACCTGGTATCCTCTTCTGGCCTCCACAGGCACTAAATACACCCTCCGCCCCTTCTCTCTGCCTTTCCCTTTTTCCATATCCATCCCCTCCTTCTCTCCCTCTCTCTTTCACACACACACACACACACACACACACACACACACACACTCACACATACACATGCATGAAAGGAAAATTTATAAAAATTAAAAGTAACTTGGGCTGATTGAAGTTTCCGATATATTTCTGAACCTTTGAGACCAAAATTGTGGGTTAGATCAATTGCTCACCAACTTCCAAGGCCTCTATCATTAATAGCCCTTCAGGTTGTGTGTATAAGATTGACTTACTGACAGTGTTCACATGGAAATCAAGTAAGGCTCAAGAGTTTTTCCCCTAAGATTTAAAATTCTTACTTCCTCCTACATCAGAAACTCATTATGTACCCCAGTTGGCTCTAACTCATAATCCTCCTGCCTCAGCCTCCTGACTGTTAAAGTGATTGGTATAAGCTTCCACACCAGGATACTATGATTTCTTCTTCTGTTTATTAGAAACATTTAGATCCTATTGCAACTGGAATCTAATTTTCCTTCTTCAAGATTCCTTACAGCATGGCTTCGAGCAAACTTGCCATCTAGTACCCTGTGGTATGTGCATGCTAATCTTAGAAATTCTCTAGATTGACTTTCAAGAGTTACCCTTCATACTGACTGCCCATCTTTGGCAGTCAGAAATAAACTCCGGCATGGGAACAGTGTAACCATGCCCCACAATCTCTTTCTTCTGTTCTAACTTGAGAAAGAACATTTTTTTAAACCCCTTGAACTTAGCCATGATTTAAACATGATACCTTATTATTTCAATGTCTGTGGTCTTACTCAAGAATCCAGTGTTGAAAAACCAAGATACAAGAAAAATAGCCAATGGTCAGAGCCTATATTAAGAACACATTCAGAAGGAGATTAAACTAATTGCATCTAGGGGGATGTGGTTTTGGGGAGAACAACTTGTGTGCTTCGAGTCACTGATGCTCTGAATGCATGCCTTGATTTGATATGAAATCGGGTCGCCAAGGAGTTGTCCCAAGTGTTGGACACAGTGATAACGGAATGGGAAAGTGGGGAGGTATAGTGTTCTGGCTAAGTGATGTTGATGGCAGTGCTGGGTGATATATAAATGGCTGTGCATTTTGAGTAATTGTCTTCTATGATAGCAGTATTTCATCTTGGTTTTGTAAAGGTCTTAACCACAGCTCCTGTGAGAACATGTATGCGGTAGCCATGCTGTGCTCAGAAAATAGGATTTCACATTTCTCTCCACTCTCTGCCATCGTCAGAGACACTCTACCAGGGTAGAGCATCACATACCATCAAAGAACATCAGCTCTTCATCTTTCACCTATCACTAGGGCATTCTGGACTCTGAATGCATTCTCTCATATTCTAATAAGAACTGAAGTGGAAGTTTCTGGATGTGTCCTGTGATGCAGACTCATGTGGAAACTTTGCTGAGACAGACTCGCGTGGTGGTTTACTGAGGTAAGACCCATGGGAGGACACGTGACATTTGGAGGACGTATAAATAGGACTCAATGGACAGTGGTGGCCCGCTTGCATAGCTAGCCTTGAAACACTTCCTTGTTGTTCTTGAGGCTTCACTGATCTTCAATTTGTTGAGAGAGGCATGGCATAGAACTCCTGGCATCCTGGTTGCTCCTGAAGCCTGGATATTTCTGCTGGACCGTGCCACTGATGCTTAATCGTATTTGGTATCCTGACACTGCTGAACTAGACTGCTGGTATCCTGACAAACAGAGATTGAAATGGCCCCAAAGACCTACTTCTAAACAGGTCTGCATCCTCTTGTCCTATTTACCAGCTGTTCTCCCCTATTTTTGGATGGTGGGCTAGAAGGGATGGGCGTCGAAGTGTTTGAGAACCTTTATTAAAAGTAGGTTTTGAAAAATCTAAGTCTAAAATGGACAGTGTAGACTCGTGATATATGCATTAAAAAAATCCATGCTGTATACATGGCAGACAAAACTTAAAGGATTGACAGTTTAAGAGGTATAGCTTCAAGTGTCCTCCATGAGCCTTCCTGGAAATAGGTAGCATCATAGGAAGGGAGGTTTTATCATTCAAAGACAGACACCCATTGGTCAGTCCATGAGTCTGTCTGTTGCTTTGGCCAATTGGTTATGATCAACAGAATACTGCTCCACACTGAAAGACACCCACATCATGGTGCTTATACTCCTAAATACTTTACATGATACAAGTGTGATACAAGTCTTCAGATGGCATTTGAGGTGGTTGATTTTTATGTAGAGATCACTTTGCTGGGTCCCAGGAAATCACAAGATGAGTAGAAATGGAGGAAGGGGAATTCAAGTCCATTTCTTGAGAGGTTTGAGAAAAATCTCCACCAGTTTTGCTGACATTGCAGATACTGGGAGTGAATCACTAAGGGACATGGGCAGTCTCTAAGAAACATCTAAGTCAAGCAAACAGTTTTTGCCTTCTCTGTAGGAAGACACACCCTGCCAATACCTTAATGTAGCCATTGAAATGGCAGACACTTCCACCCTGCAAAATGGAGGGGGAGGTGTCTGTGCTGTTCTAAATTATGAAGATAATTACTTAAGGATGTTTTGGGAAACTTACCAGCTTTGTGTGCTCCAGGGATGAGTGGACATCTAGAGCCGTCCAGTGCAGCTGTCTGCAGTTTACTCTTGCTGCGGGCTGGGCAGCAGCACACTGTAGCAGGTGATAATGCTCTGGGGCAGATGCCTGGGAGCCTTGAGGATCTGTGTTTGCCTAGCTTAGCAAAACCTGCCATCAAAAGTCTGGAGGAGACCCACACTCAGAAATGGCTGGATAATTCTCCAAGAATAACCCAGGCAGCTTTGAAGGAGTTTATACCAGTTGATTAATTCCCCTGCAACTGTAAGTAGACTGTTTCCCCAGGGCAGTGGGTCTCAACCTTCCTATTGCCCTGACCCTTTAATACAGTTCTTCATGTGGTGGTGACCCCTAACCCTAAAATTACTTTTATTTCTACTTAATAGCTGTAAATTTGTTACTGTTATGAATCATAATGTAAATATCAGTGGTTTCTGATGGTCTTAGGTGATGCCTGTGAAAGGGGCATTCAATGCCTCCCACACAAAAGGGTTACTACCCACCCATAGGTCTCAACCCATAGGTTGAGAACCACTGTCCTCGATCTTCATTTTTCTCTGTCCTCAAAAGCTCAGATATATGTTTTTAAAGTAGGTTATGTCACTCAGTTGACTACTGATGGCATTTACTGCTTTTAGTTTAATTTTTAGCTGATAAATTATCTAATCTACATAATTTTGAAGATTCATGTATGTGAGTATTTTTACCTCATGTGTATGTCTGTACCACATATGTGTAGTGCTCAAGGACACCAGAAGAGAGGATCAGATCTTTTAAAAGTTGGGATACAGATAGTTGTGAGCTGCTACATGGGGACTGAGAACTGAAGTTGGGTCTTCTGCAAGAGTAACAAGTGTTCTTAACCATTGAGCCATCTCTCCATCTCCATTAGCATCTTTTTAATTGAAGTGTTAAGAATGTATCATGGGGGCTAGAGAGATGGCTCAGCCATTAAAGGCTAGGTTCACAACCAAAAATATAAGAATGTATCATAGGTAAACCCCAAAGTATATCCTGGAGACTTAACCTCATCAGTAGTCCTGGCATTCTGTTGGTCATGGATAAACATTTAGAATTTTGCCAAATAGGAACTTTATTGGTCTGCTGGCTCACAGAAAATACAAAGACAATTGAAAGAACACAATGTTTAGTTCAACACATGCTAGAAAGAGAAAATAATTCACAACAAGAAAATATTACTCTAAGGTGAGAAGCCAAAAGAATGATACTTTTTAATATGTGGATATAATAAATCTAAGCCTAAATCCTTTCCATTACATTTAAACAAAAAGATAATAATGACTGTATTTCACAAGACTCTTCTTAGGAATTGCGCATGAAAATGTTTTTCCTAGGCACTGTTTGGACTCTACTGCTCTGTAACCTATTTTTTGAGACAATTTACTATCTGTTAACATCTGTGGGGCCTGCATGACCTGGATTTGATTTTCAGACCAGGCATGTGGCAGCAACTAGAACATATTGCCACTGTTGTTAAGGGCTCTTCTATTTATCGTCTGTATTTATAACGTTCCTATTTTCTCCAAAGAACAAAAATCACATAAAATAAAAACAAGAAACTGGGTCAAAGACAAGAAGAGAGACTCCATATGCTAAAAGGACGAGTTTAATGAGTTTACCATGACTGAGTGTAAAGGTTTGGTTCTGAAGCAGCAAGAGCAAAAATAAGTACCATTTATTACTATTTTACTAATAACAATAATAAGCAAACACACAATGCTGCTAATAGAAAATCAAGGAAAAATTATTTTTATAAGGGAATTCTTCCACCCCTACATTTTTCTAAGAAATTAAGATTTTGGAAATGAAATTCAGGGGACCTGGCTCAGCATGCACAAGGCCAAAACTTCAACCCTCAGTGCTGCAGGAGAAAAACAAAACAGTTATCTTCAATTATGATCAATGCCAAAACAAGATATCATTTCTGTGTTCGACAATGGTAGTTTCGAAACTTCAGTGTGATGATTAGTATGATAGCCAACCTGACAAAATCTAGAACCACTTAGAAATGGAGTCTTAGCAGGGGACAGTTTAGATCAGATGGTATGTGGGAAATCTTGAGTATAGTAATTGAAGAGGGAAGACTCAGTCATTGAGGGCAGCACCATTCCCTAGGCAGGGGATCCTAGACTGTGTAACAGTAGGGAAAGCCAGCTGAACACTAGCATGCATGCAACCATTGTTCTCCATTCCTGATTACAGATGTTGTACAAACAGATCCCCCAAGCTCCTGCCACCTGTGATGCCCTTGCTATCATGGACTGTATGTAACCTGGAACTGTGAGCTGAAATAAACCCTTTCTCCCTTAACCTTCTTTGACTCAGTATTTTGTCTTAGCAACAGAAAAGAATGGAAGACACTGAAATCTGTATGGCCCAGAGAACTGATCTTTGCCTTCATTCCCCAGTGTGTCTGATTGTCTCTAGCCTGAGAATTTACATTTCCACACAAGCTTCCAGGTGACATTGATGTTGTTGATCTGGGATGTGACCACATTGTGAGAACCAATGACTACGGAGTGACATCTGAGAAGAGCTCTGAGTGGCCTATTGGAAACAGATTTGAAAAGAACAATTTCTCCTTAGGACTACATGATCGCTCAGTGGTTAGAACACTCATCACCAAGCCCGACAATCTGGGTTTGATTCCTGGAACCCATATGCTGGAAGGAGAAAAACATCTCCTGCAAATTGTCCTCTGACCCTGACACATGTGCTATGGCATTCACAAGCACATAAAGTATTTGTTTAATGTCAAAACGAACTGTTCTTTAATGGCAATGACCTGTATAACGTTAGTACCAAAGCCAAGAAACTGACTTGGCAAAAGCCTCTGAGATTACTGAGTTCACCAGTTTTATGTATGTGTGTGTGTGTGTGTGTGTGTGTGTGTGTGTGTGTGTGTAGATCTTTATAATTCTGTTGTGTATGTGTGGGTTTATATAGATCTTTACAACTGTAGTGTGTGTATATGTGTGTGTGTGCTTGTGTGTGTGTGTGTGTATGTATGTTCATGTAGCCACCACCACTATCCAGATTTGGCCACTCCATCACCACAAAGACCTACCAGTACTCCCCCTTTACATGCTTTCCTGCCCTATGCCACTTTTCAGCCCTGAAACCTGTACCACTGATCTGCCCCACCATCTCTAATGTGGCCACCCCAAGGATGTCTTAATGCATGAACTCACATGGTATGTAAGATCTTGAGATCAGCCCTTTTTCCTCCACACAATCCTCCTCGAGTCAAACTTCATACAGTTGTAAAATACCTTGTTGGAGATTTGCAGAAATCAGCCCAGAGACCATACCCATGGCAAAGTAGTAAGTGTTAGAATAATGTAAATTATCCTTTCCTGGCCTCAAAGCACACCTGGCTTGGATTTGGTGAGTTTCTGGAGAAAAGAGTAGTGTATACTTCTTTCAGAGTGAGGATTCAAAGCTGTCTCTAGGCATGTGTCTATGGATATATGAAGGGTGTGTGGTGTACTTCTGAGGCATTGATGTTCAGTTCTGCTCCTTAATTCCTAGTCCCATCCTGTGTGGTCACAGAATGAAATTTTAGTAATTATTGAGGCAGAGAGATTTACTTCACAAAGAAGCCATGACCCACAAACATAAGGTACTAATGCAGGGGTGTGGAGTGACGTGGTCTGACCTTCAGATGATAAGCATCTCACCTCCTATCATGTCCCAGAGTTTTGTCTGAATCTAATCTCTTCAGTGGATAATGTCCCCATTTCCTATACAGTACAAATGTTCCTATATTTTCTCAACTGTTATAATAATTGATGTATTTTTGAAATCTGTTCAGGAAAACTCAGTTTTGCAAAATATGACTTCAGAGGTGAAATACTGCTTGTGTAGAAGATGATGGTTCAATGGGTAAAGACACTTGCTGCCAGTTGTAATGATCTGAGTTTGAACCCTAGGATGTACACATAGTCAAAAGGGAGAATTCACTCCTGTGATTGCCTTCTGACCTCCAACTGTGTGCCCTGGTACACGCACACACACATAAACCTCCATCACAAATAATAAAGAAAAAGAAAAAGAAAACAAATACTACACTGTCTTTCATGAAGTCGGTATCAAACTCATTTGTCAGACAATGAATTAGTACCTACTGTATACCAGGTACCATTTGGAAAGATAATACAGTAAAAAAGACGCCTAAAGTCCTAGACATTATGCAATATACATGATCCTTTTCACTACGAAGGCTATTTTTTTTTAATGTTTATGTGTGTTTGTGCACACGAGAGGCCATAAGAAGGTGTCAGATACCCCGTAATTAGCATCACAGGCAATTGTGTGTGACCCATCCAGGCATGGGTATCGGGAAATGAAATTGGGTCATCTGCAAGAGCAGCAAAGGCTCTTAACTACTGATTCAACAGATACTGGGAAGTTATAAATGTATGGAGAAGCTTTTTATTTAAAGAAGGTAGAAATTTTATTTAGAGGTGCCATTTTCATAGAGAATAAAAATCTGTGGTCATTTTATTAATTCTGGGCCTTCTTATCACCATGGGCTCAGAAATACTCAATTTCTGTTTTTTATACTTTCATATTCCCTTTGGCGTAGGACTTAAAGTGAAAGCACTGACAGATCTACTGTAGAGGGCAACAGGGCTGCTTATGGGTCATCAAGTGACTCTCAGACAATGCACACATCTCAGACAGAAAATGACACAGCTCATAGAGTTCCCCGTGACCTTGTTCCCTGTTTTCCATCATGGTCATGTTCAGGTGCCCAGGTCTGAGTGTTCAGCCGTTCAATGCCTGTCTCAGTTTGAATGTTGCCTCTCTCCCATCCCATAATTCTCAGTTCATGTTTACTCCCAGTGATGAGCTCACAGAAAAGTCAGTTTGGGAAGAAGGGGACAAGAAGTATCCAAGTCTCTTGAGTATAGCTGTCATTTTGTTTTCATTGTTGGATTAAAGAAGAGGCTGGAATTGATGTCTTGCTTCTTCTTTCCCTTTCTGTTGGTGTCTCATTTCACCCATTGTGGACGTTGTGGCTCTAGCTTAAAATAGGATGTTAAAATAACATCATATTCACATCCCCAGAACCCACCTCACCATTTGGAATGAGTGTGATGGAGTTCACTGCCTAGCTATGGTTTCTCCCTTGCCTTATTCCCAGTGAGAGTCCAAACTTGTAACATATTCATATCTAAAGCCCAGAAGCTCAATCACCTTTCTGTCTGATACCTTCTCTCCACTATGTATGTATCCAGACCTTTTGGAGGTTGGTTCTAGAAAGTCTTGATGTGGAAGGCATTCGATCCTTCTTTGTCTAGAATATTAGGTGCCCAGCTCCAAGTCCTAGGATCATGGCTCAATGAGAGAACCCAAAGTTAAATTGAAATATTCAAATCTGAACCAAAATGTCTTACCATGGGATCTCTTGCTATCCATTCTTCCGGAGCCAGCTGCTCTTAACTTAGTCCTAGACACTCAAATTTATTTGCAAATTTATTCACTCCAGTCCTTCCTTAGGACTGGTATACCATACACTTAGTGGCTTAATGTCCCTTCACCCCACAGCATTTAGCTGTGACCCTCCTGGCTGGCAGCCTCCACCCTTCCCCTGTTATCTCCGGCCCTTGTTCCATTGGGAACAAAACAGCCACTTTCACCTTAACTACCAAGGCCGCCTCAGGGCAGTTTCACCTGGAGACCAGCAGAAAACTGCGACTGGAAGCAGGCAACCCGCTGAGAAGAAGATCCAAGGAATTCGCGGCCATTTGGGGGGCAGGGTGGTTTTCCAAAGACTATATATATTGGCTAAATAATAGTAAAGTCAGTCTCTATGGGCAACTGTCCTCTTGACTCATTTCTCTTTTGCCCCCTTCCCATTACCCCCAGAATTCTCTTCCAGGTATTCCAGTTTGCATGTGGCCGCGGGTGGCTACAGCTTAATACCACCCAAGTGGATAAATGGATTCTCTCTCTCTCTCTCTCTCTCTCTCTCTCTCTCTCTCTCTCTCTCTCTCTCCTCTCTCTCTCTCTGGTCAGAGGTCTGAACTCAAAGTATCAGTAATAACTGTTTTGCTAAACCCCTCTCAGGAAGTATTCTCTGCCATGCCCCTGCTTCTGAAGTCTGTAGGCAATTTTCTTGGTATCCCTTACTTTAGAGACTCAATACTCCAATCTCTGTCTTTACATTACCCTTGGCCTTCTGTGTCCTCTTACCTGCTCCTCTTTGCTGTTCCTTTTGAGACAGGGCCTCATTATGTAGCTCAAGGCCAGTCTCCTACTTATCATTTTCTTGCTCAGCCTCCACATGCTGAAATTATAAATGTGAATCCCATGTCCAGCATTTTCTCTTAGGAAATGCTCTCTCCACACTGGGTGAAGTGAGACACCAACAGAAAGGGACAGAAGAAGCAAGACATCAATTCCAGCCTCTTCTTTTATCCAACAATGAAAACAAATGCTCTTCACTGAATTTGGGATCCTCTCTAGGATTGTTTTATCTGGAAGTCCTGAATTATATATGTAAAGACATCTTCCCAAATGTGATCCCATTCCCAAGATACAGAAATCAGAAAATGGGTAAAATTTAGGTGGGATTATCACTCAGTCTACATCGGCCCCAATGTCCTTCCCCTATGCTACCCAGCTATTGCACAGGCTCTAGGAAAACATGAACATCCAAGTTCTTACTTTGACAAAATGTGACAGAACTTGACAAAAGGGCCAACACTTCTTTCTTTGGGTTTTATTGCTGAGAAGATGCCATGACCTCTGCATCTCTTATAAAGGAAAACATTTAATTGGGTTTGGCTTAGAGTTTAGCAGTTTAGTCCATTATCATTTGTGGAGGAAAGCATGACATTGTGTGGGCAGACATGGCATTGGGAAAAGGAGCTGAGAGTTCTACATCTGGATCTGAAAGCAGCAGGAACAGTGGGCATGGTTTGAGCATTTGAAGCCTCAAAGCCCACACCCAGTGACACCCTTCCTCCAAGAAGGCCACATCTACTCCAACAAGGCCACACCTCCTAATAGTCCCAATTCTTAGAGACCCATGGCAGCCATTTTCACTCAAACCACTGCAGTTTCTCAATGGATTTCAACAAAATATGGATAGCAGTAACACACATTATGATCCCCAGGAGTAGTGGATATTTGGGCAACAGATATGTGCTCCTGTGTGCAGAAAGAAAACATCAAATACCATTTTTAAAGCACGTGTGTTTTATCAGCTTTGAACTCTGTGCAAGAAGTCTCTGAGGATGATACCAACTGGGCTGCCTGTTTCTGTATGTATGTGTTGTATTCTCCTTCAAAGGAAATGCTTAGTTAAATCTGTAACCGTATTTGTCAAGGAACATGAATACTCTGGGGAATTGAGAATATGGAAGCTTAGCTGGGTCTCTGAATATGGAATATTCACAGAGCTTAGCTTAGTTGTATCAATGGCCACTTTAGCACAGCTACTTTTACAATAGAATGATGTTCCAGGGCTTCCTAGGCCAAACATCAAGTAGATAAGAGAACATCTACCTTTTCCCTCTTGGCATCCCTGAAGTACCATGGAAAAAAAATATGGCTACTCCATTGGTTCTCTTACATGGTCAATAGATTGTCTAAATCTAGAGGCAACATCCCAGTTGGCACTGACCTAATCTTATCTGATGTCAGCGATGTTGCAGACTCTAAAAAGACCAAATGGAAAATCTGTTCTGCTGAGCCCAGTCTATCCATAGAAACATGAGACATATTAACATAGGTGATCTAAGCCACACGTTTTAAGCTGACTCATAAGGCAGCCGTGGGTAACCACACTATGAACTTCATGCCCTCCGTCTATAAGCTGCTAAGAATGAGCTGTACTTTGCAGGATTATTCTGAAAGCAAAAGACAAAAGTGATGGTGGGCTCTGTGCTGGACCCAGACGAATCAGAAAACCACAGAGCATATTGATGTGGTGGGGGTGGGAGTGTCTCAGACTGCTCCCTCCAGAAGGAAAGACTTTCATGGCCACTGAAATTAGAGCAGGGTCTAGCATGTCATATGTGGAAGTTGAAGGGGGAGATCTCAGTCTGTTTGATTGGCACCTGGAAAAACATTACAGAATTCATGTTCTTGGTAGAAAACTAAGTAAGAGAGAAGGATACAGTTCTAGACACCATAAGCCGGGTGTTGTGCTGGAGATCAGTGTCCTTCAATTGAAGCTGAAAGGTCCTCGCTGTATCCTGCTATTCTCAGGGCATTTGGCTCATGGCCTGCGATTTTCCCCCACCTCCATTTTTATAGCATTCTCTTCATCAGTGTTAGGTTCTCCCTATATAAAACTGCATGCATTCTCTTTGCTTCAATTCATTCCAAATAGACTCATTCCTTTCTTGGTGGAGTCTTGTGGTTTCATGGTGGAAATGTGTCCCTTCATCTAAAACTACACACCCCTAGTTAGCATGGAAGCATTTTGCCTTCCATGTAATGACAATAGAGGTTCATAATTTTACAAATAAAGGAAAGCACACTTACAAAAAGGTAAAACAGGTTCAGGAGGGTGCTGACTTTGCTAAGGGTCACATGAATCTTATGTGGATTTGGTATTTAAACCCGTTATTGACTTTTGTAGTGAGTGGATAGTGCATTCAGGATGTCATTCGTGGGATAGACCTGGGAGCCTTCCAGAAAGGAAGGACTGCTAGCCACTTGGAGGTCACAGGTGATCTTAGTCGGGCAGGTCAAGTGCAGTTAGAGCACTAGCAAAATGGAGCTAGGAAGGCTTGTGACTGATTAGGAAACATATCGGGGCATATGTCTCGTATTTCCCTAGGAATCATGTTTTCTCATAACAGCCAATGGAGGACATGACAATCAATATCCCCCTCTCCTTCTCTTCATCATCCTCTTCCTGTAAGAATTTAATGCAACTATACTTATTCATATATTCATATCATATATCAGATCATATTATATCTCCTGGTGCCATGTTCAAGTCTCATTTAATGGCTCATTGGCCCCATTGGCCCATCCTCAACTCCTGTAAAGAGAATCTTTGCATACATAAACATGTACAACATATGTATACACATATGTATGCATATATACATATATATGCATATACACCAATGCATGATGCACATATGTGCATAGGCAGATATATACATATACACATGCTGATATATATATGTGTGTATATACACACACACACACACACACACACACACACACACACATACATAAACACAGGTTCAGCAGTTATCTTACAAATGGTAACTGAAGCCTCAAGGTTAAATGACTTGGTCAAGACTGCCAGATGAATTGATGTCACAACTGCATCTAGAAGCCTTTTCCTCAGAATTTGAATCTTGCCTTTTGTACAAACAGGAATGGATATAGTGTACAGTATTTGTGCCCTACTCATTCATATGGGCTTTAGAGCTGGTTTTGGATGGGGGAACTTGCAGGTTTGTCAACCTTGCAAGGTTCGTTTTATGTAAAGAGATTCCATTTTCCAGAACAGCTGAATGCCCAAATAAGCTTACTAAAAGCTTACATAGGGAAAAGAAAAAAGAAATGGCACTTTGGTGGCTTTCATTGAGAAAGGTAAGCATAGGTTACCACACCAGGGATGAGTCAGAGATTTAAGTAAATGCTCCTTTGTACGAGGAGAAAGAAATGTACCACTGAAGAGATGTTATCTCCAGGACCAAACATCTCCCAACCTGCAATGCATGGAAATTGTGGAATGGGGCTGTCGGAAACTACACATTCATAAATATTGATAGGCTGACAAAGAATTTTAATTTCTAGATGTCTGACTCTGATTATTTCTGCAACACAAACACCTTTTAATTCTGCCCTCAGGCCCAAGATCAAACTTGGGCTGTCGCCTTTTAGATAAGTCATCTGAACCGGCTAGACAGCAACCCAGGTAAGTACACACAGGGAAGCTAACCATTCAGCTGTCAAAGGAATGAGAAAGCTGAATTTTGCCAGAGACCTTGCTTGTCTGGCTGACTGTCTGTCGGTCAATAGCGGAGGGGGGGAGGGGCTTGTAGATGCTCTACCCAGGACCTCTCACCAAGGGCAGAGGAAGGCAAACTTTGCCCTAGCCACCCTTTAATTTCACGTACGTGACTTCCCCAGATCATCTCCATCTTAGAACAAAATGCAGAACTGTCTTGTGTCCTACAAGGCCTTAGTCACCCCTTGTCTACCCTCATGCTTTACCCAGCATGCTGCTGGCTTACGACTCCAGCTCCTAAGAACATGCGGCTCTCCTGTGTGGTTCCCGTCTTAGGATTTTCCAGCTTCAAGGATGCTCTTTTCACGTGTGCGTGTCTCCTCACCCAGGGCAGTCCTGGCCCGTGTCACAGCGCTCCGCTTTACATGTTTGGAGGGGTTGTGTTGTAAAGAGTCCGTACTCTGCTCCTTTTGCTCTTGCCAGAAAAGCAAGAAGCACGTTTGTGGGACCGTCCCGTCCCGTTTCATTGACTCTGGAGTCATGGAAACACTGAAACATGTCTCTGTTCCTAGCGAGATGTTCAGTGAGTAAAAACACCTGCGGCGAAGCTTGCCAGCCTGAGTTCAATCCCTGGGTCCCACAGAATGGAAAGAGTGACAGGATTTGCACATGTTTTCCAGGACAGACGTCTGCCGGCTAGTTGATCTCTCACTTTCAGATAACCTCTGTCACATGGACTCTCTCTCTCTCTCTCTCTCTCTCTCTCTCTCTCTCTCTCACACACACACACACACACACACACACAAATAAATAAATAAATAAAATGTAATATTTTTAAATTAAAATTACCCTGCTCATTTTTAGAGCATACATTTTGCACAGAGTTTCGATAGTTGTTGTAAGGCTTACGGGTGTCTACTTAGCTTTTCACTATCTCTGAAAAGAGATAGTGACTGTTTCCACGGCAACCGTGCCCTCGTGCAGAATATTTCCCTGGAACCTATAATTACCTTAGAGCTACAGAGCTTTGAAACTCACTCAGCACTGCTTTAGCCTGATCTTCACACTTTCAGATGTGTCCTAAGGATCGAAGAAAAGTGTGGACTATTAGATTCTTTTCTTTGCTCTCTCTTCATTGATAGTGTTTGGTGTTACTCAGTTACTTTTTGTTACATTTAGTGTGTGGGGGGGAGAGGGAAAGGGAGAGAGGGAGAAGGAGAGAGAGAGGGAGAAAGAGAGGAAGGGAAAAAGGGAGTGGGAGAGAGGGAGAGAAGGAGAGAGGGACAGAAAGAGAGGGAGAGAGGGAGGAAGGGAGGGAGGGAGAGAGATTGGGTGTGTGCATACCACAGCACACATATGGACACCATAAGAGAGCCTATGGGAGCCACCTATCATCCACCACATAGAACTAGGAGATTGAACTCGGGTTTGTGGCAAGCCCTCATCCAGTAATCCATATTGCTGCTCCATGGTCCCTATTTCTACCTGTATCATTTTCTTTTCTTATGAGGAAATCCTTTTAGGGATTTGGTTACAGCCTGTCACCAATGATTTTTGCTTCCCTTTTCTGATTGTGTCTTTTTGCCACTGTGTTCCCCAAGGCTTTTTTTTTTCTTGATGAAGAATTTGTATTGACATTTTTTTTTTCATTTCAATAGCTTAAAAATGTTGGGCTATGTCCCTGTAGTCCAGTGGCTTCCAATAAGAAAGCCACAGTCATTTTGAAACCTTTCCCTTCTTAAATAATAAGTTTATTTGTCTCTTCTGGTTAGTTTTACTGTCAATCCAATGTAACCTAGATGCGCCTGGGAAAGGCTTGTAGGGAAGAGACTTTAAATTGAAGGCACGTCTAGAACAGGTTGGCCCGGGGGGAATGTCTGAGGGGGAGTGTCTTGATTGCTAATTGACATAGGAGGACCCAGCCCACTGTGGATAGCATCATTCCCTTGAACTGTGTAAGAACGAAGATGGTTAGCTAAGCAAGTGTCCATCTGCTTCTCTCTGTCCTTGGCTGTGGATGATGTGACTGTCTTCCTGAATTCCTGTCTTGACTTCCCCTCAGCAATGCACTGAACATTGGGATTGTAAACCTAGTAAACTCTTTTCTCTGCTAAATCGCTTTTGGCCAAGGTGTTTTATCACATCAAGAGATATAAAACTAGAGCAGTGTCTTAGTGCAGGTTTACTGTGGTTTATATTTGGAATTATGTCTTTTGCTAAACTTAGGGATCTTCTTCAACTTTTCCTCTTAAGTTTTTTTTTAATAATTCATTCTTTCTATTCTTTTAGGTATCTCAATCTATGAGTACTAGACTTGGGCATGTATTTTTATGTAGCTTTAGCACATATCTTTTTTCATATTGGATCATTCTTATTGATTCCACACTTTCTGCCATTTTCATTCTTCTGCCCAGTCTGTCCAGCAAGTTTTATACATATAAAAAAGTTTTATTGGCTGTTTTTTGGCTAGTCTATTATTTCTTTGCTGAGACAGCTTATTTTCCCCCCATTCGATTTTAAAAATGTTTACAGTTGTTTGCTCAAACCTTTTTAAAATTAGTTTTATTGGAGTCTTTGTGACACAATTTATGTTTATATTATATAAGTGTGTACATGTCTGTTGATCATCTCTGCTCATATGAATTTCGGTTTTCCTGACTTTTTAATATGCTGAGTCATCTCAGATTGCATCCTAGTGTGGTTTTAATGTTACACAGAGAGACGGTGAGTCATGTGAAGGTCCCAGGGAGGACTTTGCCGGTTTTCTCTCATCAGTGTGCCGCTCATTAAGGTCAGTCTTCAAGTTCTATTCATAGTCTCTGGGCTGTTATCCTCTTTAGACTCTGAAGATGTTTCAGAGCTCTTTGGGTCTCCCATTAGTGGTTCATCTGGGTCCTGGGAAGTAGTCTGTGTATTCCTCAAAGTGATTCGTGTTCTGAATAGGGTCATATCTGTCGCCCATGGAGTTCTTTTTTTCTAGAATATCTTCAATGTTTTGTTTACAAGATGTTAGGAATTGAATCCAGAGCCTTATGCATTGTAACAGGTGGTTCGTAACAAGTCAACAGCAACCTAGATATATCTGGGAACGGGGGTGGAGAATCCCCATTAAGGAATTGCTTCCACCAGAATGGCCTGTGGGTATGCCAGATCCTTTGAGTTTGGAGCTTTAGAACTTTGTGAGCTGTCAAATATAGATGCTGGGAACTAAACACAGTTCCTCTGGGAGTACAGCAATTGCTCTCAACTGCTGAGGCATGTCTTCAGCCCTGAGATCCTGTCTTAAAACATAATAAAAGAACAATGGAAAGTTCATGGCTGTACACTTAATTTTATCAATATGTGTGCACCACATGTGTGGCTTTTATTTATCCATGAAAATGCAAGAAATGGATAATAAGAAAAGATAAAACTGAGTTGTTTTTTTTTTTTTTGTAAGCCTACTCTGGAGATAGGAACTTGCTCTTGCATTGTGGTTCCTCCTTTCGGGTTTTCCTGCCTGACTGCCCTGTTGCCCACCATCAGGGCTGATGTGTGAAGTTCAGTGAAGATACACCAAGGGAATGGTGGCAAGGACACAGTTCTTGTCTCCTCTCTAATCTTTGGGCTATGAAGTGCAACTTCCCAGTCTTCAAGTGGCCACTCTACTTGCCACGGCTGTTGTGTTGCTGTGTTCCACGAGAGAGGCAGATGGACTCTTTGCTCCAGGCTGCCGGGGCAGGGAATCCCTAGTTACTAATGGACACAGCCCACCTGACCCTTTGACATCACTGCTTACTCAGCAGCCCAGATAGCTGCTTGCATCTCTCAGGAGGTGCAGGCAAAACAAAATGTACGCAAAAGAACTCTGGACTTATACGTGGTGAGACCTACACTCCAGTCTTAGTTGTGATTTTAGGCAAATTGAATATGTCTAAATGACTATCAGAAGCATAAAATACCCATGGGAGGAGATACAGAAACAAAGTGTGGGGCAGAGACTAGGGGAAAGGTCATCCAGAAGCTGCCCCACCTGGGGATCCATCCTATATACAGTTACCAAACACAGACTATTGTGGATGCCAACAAGTGCTTGCTGACAGGAGCCTGAAACAGCTGTTTCCAGAGAGACCCTGCCAGTGCCTGACCGATACAGAAGGGGGATGCTCTCAGCCAGCCATTGGACTGAGCGCAGGGTCCCCAGTGGAGGAGCTAGAGAAAGGACCCAAGGAGCTGAAGGGGTTTGGAGCCCCATAGGAGAGGAATAACAATATGAACCAACCAGTGCCCCCAGAGCTCCCAGGGACTAAACCACCAACCAAAGAGTACACATGGAGGGACCCATGGCTCCAGCCACATGGGTAATAGAGGATGGCCTTGTCAGACATTAATAAGAGGAAAGGCCCTTAGACCCATGAAGGCTCATTGCCCCAGTGTAGGGGAACACCAGGTCAGGGAAGCAGGAGTGGGTAGGTGAGTGAGTGAGCAGGGGGAGGAGGGATGGGATAGAGGGTTTTTGGAGGGGAAACCGAGGAAAGGGAATAGCATTTAAAATGTTAATAAAGAAAATATCTAATGAAAAAAAGAAAACAAACCAAAACATTAAAAAATATTTTCAAGTAAAAGAAAAAAGAAAAGAAAAAAAAGCACAACTATAATAGTGTGTGTGTGTGTGTGTGTGTGTGTGTGTGTGTGTGTACTGGCTAGTTTTGTGTGTCAACTTGACACAGGCTGGAGTTATCACAAAGAAAGGAGCTTCAGTTGGGGAAGTGCCTCCATGAGATCCAGCTGTGGGGCATTTTCTCAATTAGTGATCAAGTTGGGAGGGCCCCTTTTGAGTGGTACCACCTTTGGGCTCTTGGGTTCTATAAGAGAGCAGGCTGAGCAAGCCAGGGGAAGCAAGCCAGTAACAAACATCCCTCCATGGCCTCTGCATCAGCTCCTGCTTCCTGACTTGCTTAAGTTCCAGTCCTGACATCCTTAGTGATGAACTGCAACATGGAAGTGTAAGCTCAATAAACCCTTTTCTCCCCAACTTGCTTCTTGGTTGTGATGTTTGTGCAGGAATAGAAACCCTGACTAAGACAAATTGGTACCAGGAGTGGGATATTCCTGTGACAACCTGACCATGTTTTGGGGAGGACGGTGGAAGGACTTGGGAACTTTGAGCTAGAAAAGCCATTAGAATGTTAAGAGCTCGGTGGAAAGTTCTGTAGGAGCTTGGAAGACATTGTTAAGAACAGTGTAAAAGATGGAGGTATGGCTTGTGAAATTTCAGAGGGAAGATTAAAGACTCTTACAGTGGCCATGTTTTGATTGTGAAGATTCTGTGGTTTTGGTTAGCTGGGGCTGAAGAATCAGCTGTGAGTAACAAGATACCAAAACCACTAAAGCAAACCTTTGTGTTACTGGTACTATTGATGCTGGTTAGCTGGAGCTAAGAAATTAGTGGTGATTAAGAAGAGAGCAGCATCACTGAGATGAAATCTTCTTGGAAGTGTTTTCTGAGAGCACAGAGAGTATGTTCCAGAGATAGCCACAGTTGTATTTTGTGCTGTGGCTGGATTTGGTACTATGTAAGAGTCACCCAGATGGTACTGGTTTTGAAGGCATGAAGGGGTCATGAAGAGCAGATGAGGCTCTTGTCACAGTGAGAGGCCATGGGAGGCCATTGGTGAAGGTGCAGCCTCAGTTGCAATTGATGGCCCAGGACTTGAAGGGGTCATGCATAGGAGCAGAGGCTTGTCACCATGAAGAGAGCCTATGAGAGGCTATTGGTGAAGCCTAATTACAGTAGAAGTCAGCAGTGTTTTGGAGATGCCAGTGCCATGAGATGACCACCAAGAACAGCAGCAGCAGTGGAGTACAGGCAGCTGGAGCCTAGAAGACAAGCTGTGTGCTACAAAGGGTAGAGCTGGAGAAGTGACCCACGCCCTTGGAGGAGCCCAGAAGATTGTGAGTTGGATCCCAGACATTGAACCATTGGAGTTTGAGTTTTGCTTTTGGTTGTGACTGTGCCCTGATATGTTTCCCTGTTGAAGAAAGAAAGTATTTTAGTGGAGCCCACAGTTAAAAGATTTTGAATTTTTAAAAGACTTTGAATTTTAAAGATATTGGACATTTTAAAGTGATTGAACTTTTAATATGTAAAGACTGTGGGACTTTTAAAGTAATTTAGATCTTGGGGATGAATAAGAAAGTAAGGGTTGAGGCTTAATAGTGATATGTTTGTGTGTCAAGTTGACAAGGGGTCAATTGTACTGGCTGGTTTTGTGTGTCAACTTGACACAGGCTGAAGTTATCACAGAGAAAGGAGTTTCAGTTGGGGAAGTGCCTCCATGAGATCCAACTGTGAGGCATTTTCTCAATTAGTGATCAAGGTGGGGAGGACCCCTTGTGGGTGGTGCCATCCCTGGGCTAGTAGTCTTGGGTTCTATAAGAGAGCAGGCTGAGCAAGCCAGGGGGAAGCTAGCCAGTAAGAAACATCCCTCCATGGCCTCTGCATCAGTTCCTGCTTCCTGACCTGCTTGAGTTCCAGTCCTGACTTCCTTTAGTGATGAATTGCAATGTGGAAGTGTAAGCTCAATAAACCCTTTCCTCCCCAACTTGCTTCTTGGTCATGATGTTTGTGCAGGAATAGAAACCCTGACTAAGACAGTGTGTGTGCGTATGAATGATATATATTTGTTTATGTTGTTACATAAATTTATTATATATTACTATGTGTTTATATATATATGTTATGTATACTATATATCCTATAACAATACACTGTGAACAATCAAGTTATTTGATTAAGGTAGTTGATTTGATTGAGCTCAAATCATTATTTAAAAGTGATTTGAAGGAAAACAATTATTTGGGGCTGGGGATATAGTCCCGGTGGTCAGGTGCTTTAAACACATAAAACCCTGGGTCTGATTTTCAGGTCTGCGTGAGCTTGGTGTGGTGGCTTATTCCTATCAGCCCAGCACTCAGGAGATAGAAGGAGGTGAGAGACTCAAACGTTTGGGGTCATCCTCTGATACACTGGAATTAGAAGCCACCTGGGATACACGTGACCCTATTTCAACCATCTCCAAAAGGTAATATTTTTTTCCAAATGCATATAATTTATTTTTTCTACATTCATCAGCCACTTTGGTGGAATTAGTGGGAAATGGCATCAGTCTGTGTCAGATGCCATGAGACTTCAATTATATAGTGACATTCGCTGCTTCCTTAATCATTCTCTTAATTCTATGGCAGTTGTCCCTGATAAGGACTGTCATTCGATTCAGAATTAATCTCTCTCTTTGCCATACATTTCCCCCCTCAATGATATCAGTTATAGTAAACACATAATATACAAAATCAAGAATACAACTATTCATTGCTTTTATTTTAGTTTTGGATTTTCAAGGCAGTCTCTTGTAGCTCAGGCTAGCCTTGAACTTGCTATCCAGCTGAAAGTAATCTTGAACTCCCAATCTTCCCTGGAGCTGGTATCACACTGCTCATCCCCTCATGTGCATGTGTGTGTGCGTGTTCATGTGCATACATGTTTTGATGCAAGTCGACATCGGAGGTCAATATGTGATATCTTCCTTAAACACATTCTATATTATTTTTTGAGATAGGGTCTCTCACTGAACCAACTCACCAATTCAGCCAGACTGTATGACCAGCAACCCATAAATTCTGCCATTTCTACCAAGGCAGCCCTTGAATCACGGGTGCAGGCTACTATGCTAACTAACCTTTAAGTGCATGCTGGGACTCAAACTGAGGTCCCCGTGTTTGTATAGCAGTAGGCATCTTCCCATGTCCCCAGAACCCACTGCTTTTTATTACATGCTGACAGACCGTGTGTTAACTATATGTGGCTGCGGTGAAGTCCTCATACGACATCCCATAATGAATTTCAGGTTTTTTTTTTTTTTTATAGAATGAATAATGGCCGTTCTCCAACACATAGGATAGCTAGCTCCTTTCAGAGGTATATACAGTTCATGGAGATTTTTGAGGCAGAAGGCAGCATTTCATTTTCCTTGGCGGCTAAAGTGTCCAGTGAAAATTAAAGATTAATGATGTAACTGAAAGTGAACTGAAAGACAGGGCCAGGATTCTGTAACATTTGTAAATAGTGTAACGCTTTCTCCTGGTCAGATGGTCACAGAGAAAGTGAAAGCCAGGGCAATAAAAACCGGGACTAACCTTTCCCAGTGCGTCTGGGGCCGGGCTTCCAGCACTTGATGAATGACTACCTTGTACCAGGAGGTCACTGGGGGAGGGTCTGGGCCTTTCATGTGGTTGGGCCAGCTGTGGGCAATCTGAGGATATGGATTGCCCCGCTGAGGGAAGCAAAGACGTGTGAAGGCGACCCAGAACACGTAGGAGGAGCTAGGAAGGAGATGAATATCAAGAACTAATTTACAGACCAGATGAGGTCTTCGTGGGATTTGCAACTCAACAGAAAATCAGCTCCCTGGCTTTTGATGTCCTCTTGAAACAGAGCATGCTATGTCTGATTGGGTGTTTACACGAGGGCAGCAGTTAGGTTTCTCTGTATACACGTCATCCTCATGGGTTGTTTGCCACGCACGGCTTTTGATGGCCTTACAGTGGCTCAGGGATCTGTCCAGGGTGGGAAAGCTGGTCAGTGACTGAGCCGGGATTCGAATTCTCATCCATCTGATTTTAAAGTGCGCGTGATCACACAATTAAAAATTAATGTCGGTTTTTCTTTTCTCTTTCTTTTCTCTATTTTTTTTATTTCTTTCCTTCCTTGCCTTCATCCCCATTCCCTCCCTCCCACTCTGGCTCCCTTCCTCCCCTTTTCCCCTCTTCTCGCTCCCTTTCCCTTTCTCTCTTTTTCTCTGTCCCTCCCCTCCCCACTCCTCCCCTTTTTCTTCCTCTCTTTCTCTCTCTCTCTCTCTCTCTCTCTCTCTCTCTCTCTCTCTCTCTCTCTCTCTCTCTCTCTCTGAGACAAGAGCTTGCTATATAGCCAGGGTAGTCTTGAACTCATGACTTTCTCACCTCTGCTCCCTGATCACCGGGATTACAGACTTGCACCCCCACACTTTGCAGATGAGGATAGCTTCTGGCTCTTGTCCAAAACCTTACTTTCTTATTCTGAGCCATTGTCATGTTTTCATTAGGGGAGAGTGTGGGAGAAGGCTGTGGCATGTGTCTTGATCATAACATTCGAAGGGTCTGTTTCTGCATCAGAGATTAGCGGATAGGTTCTTTTTACAGTGTTTAGTAAGGAAAGCCTGCAGACCTTAGGCTATAGAGCTCATGATTGCTGAGAACTCAGCATGCAACTTGGCCCTCAGGAGTCTTGTGCTAGCTTGCTGTGAGAACTGTGTCCTCATCAGAATTAACCAACCATTGGTGCTGCGCATACTCTGCTGGCCAAGATGCTTTCCTGTACACAGCCTCATTCCATTCTCAGATCTAACTGGAAGCTCTTTACCCATTGCATGCTATGTTACAATGTATGGGATATTAAAAGGCGCATGAGGATTCCCCAGCAGGTAATAAGGATACATGCTCCACTATGTTCATAGCAGCCCTATTTATAATAGCCAGAACCTGGAAAGAACCCAGGTATCCCTCAACGGAAGAATGGATGCAAAAAAAATGTGGTATATATACACAGTGGAGTACTATTCAGCCATTAGAAACAATGAATTCATGAAATTCTTAAGCAAATGGATGGAGCTGGAGAACATCATACTAAGTGAGGTAACCCAGTCTCAAAAGATCAGTCATGGTATGCACTCACTAATAAGTGGCTATTAGTCTAGAAAACTGGAATACCCAAAACATAATCCACACATCAAATGAGGTACAAGAAGAACGGAGGAGTGGCCCCTTGTTCTGGAAAGACTCAGTGTAGCAGTATAAGACAAAACCAGAACAGGGAAGTGGGAAGGGGTGGATGGGAGAACAGGGGGAAGGAAGAGGGCTTATGGGACTTTTGGGGAGTGGGGGGCCAGAAAAGGGGAAATCATTTGAAATGTAAATAAAAAATATATCAAATTAAAAAAAAAAGGTGCATGACGCGATTCCTCTCTAAGGAGACTGGTCTCACATTTGCCCTGAAGTTACAATGACTCTGATCTGGCCCAGGTGCTATTTTTTTTGTCTCAGTGTGATGTTCTGTTTTCACACCACATGATTTCATGCCCCTCTCTCTTTACCCTCTTGCTATCCCAGTGCTTCCTTTCCCTCCTACTCACACTTGTTCCTTGTCATCTCTAAGCATTGCTTCTGTGTCAGTGTGCATAGATCAGTGTCATCTGAATAGAACTACTCCATCCAAGAGGGACCAAGTGGGATCCTGAGACTCAGGAGATTTGGGGGAGCTGAACAAACCTCACATGTCCCCAAAAGCTAGGAGCCCCAAAGTAATAAAAGTAGTAAGCAACTTCTGGTGGGGTGGGATTCTGACCACTGAGCTGGAAGCCAAGCTACCTAGAGGGGGACACCAGGGTCTGGGGAGCTGCCTGGCCGTTGTACGGAAAGCTCTGGGCTTACAGCTTTGGGGAGTTGCTGCAATGTTGGGGTGGGCTTCCTGCCTTTGAGTCTTCTGAGCTCCTAAATAACTCCTCACCCATTCTCCTGTTAGTAACCCCATTAACTCATTGGTTTCCTGAGTTGGATTTTGGTAGAATTCTCATTGTGATCTCTCTTGTATTCCTGTCTGAAATGAATAGGTGTGTGTGTGTGTGTGTGTGTGTGTGTGTGTCCAGGGGAAAAAACTCACTTAACAACATCTAGTGCTTCCTTTCTCCTTGATCTGCTTTCATGATGTCTGAATTATAGGCATTCATTAAAATTCAAGCTACAGCCTCCTTTCTGGGAGTTACTCAAGAATAAAGAAAACTCACACAAGAGTTAGGCTCATGTCTATGATCCCAGTCTGGGCTTTGTAGGAAGCTCCAAGCCAGTTGACCCTGTCATAGCAAGACTGCCTCAAAACAACAGCAGCAATATAAATATAGAAGAATCTCTTCCATTAATTTGTTTTTGGAGTGATGGCTATTTAACCCAAGGTCTTGGACATTTTCAACACATACTCTATCATTGAACCATGCCTTCAGGTCCTACCTCACAGATTCTACAACTGAACCTTGTCCTCTATCTCTGAGAAATTGTGTTCACTTGTCACAACATACTATTTTTGTTAACTAAAATAGATGCAATTTGATATAAACATCTTTCTCTGTATAGTTAGTTTCTTGTCATAGCTATATATATGGGACTGAAAGGCTCACTGACCACTGATAGATGTTCAAATTATGAGTTTTAAAATCACGCATGATATTTACTGAAAGGAACACTGAGATTAATAAATAACCAAAATACATATCATGGTGCCAGGGAAATATTGGCATACATACATAGGTGTAAAGGGTTTTAATTATTGCTGAGACCTAAGTATTAGGATTGGGCACACAACCCAGGTTTCTGATTTCACACGACTTAGACATTTTGGCAGTATGTGTGTGGTGGTTTATATTGATAGAATTTAGAATCACCGAGGAAACAAACATGTAAGCATCTCTTTAAGGATTATAGAGATTCAGTTAACTGAGGTGGGAAGGCCCATCCTTCATCATTCCATGGGCTAAGATTAAAAAGGACAAAACAGGAGGAAAAAAACCTGAAGTTGGGAGGAGATGTGTTGGTGGGTTCCCAGGTATCAGAAGAAAGGGGGTGCAAGATGGGCATGATCAGAATACATTGCAAACATTTTGATATAAAGAAATTGAATAAAAAGAGACCGTGAACTGAGTATAAACATTCATTGTTCTCAGTGTTGCTTGACTACAGAGGAAACGTGTCCAGCTCCTAAATCTCCTGTGGCTGTGCCTTCCCTACCTCGATTGTGATTGATGACACCTTTGAGCTGTGAGTCAAAACAAACCCTACCTTGCGTAAGTTGCTTTTACCAGATATATTGGTGTCGTAAGGGAAGTAAGCAATGTAACATGGCTTCTTTTTTGACACGGTCCTTGTAGTCATCATGGTTCCCTAAGGCTGTCCCTGAGACCCGGGCTTCATGAATGGTGTCTCCCTGCCGCTCCACCTGTAGCCACCTCTTCAGTGTGGGATGAATGGTCATTCCTCCATCAGTCCACATGGTCAGCTGGCTTATTTCCTACATTATTGCTAAAAAGGAAATGATTTAATGTCACGTATGGATGTAAAGGAATAAAAAGGCCAAAAGGAATGAGAGAAAGCTTCTGCATACATTTCAAGATTCTTTTTCTATTTCCGTGAAGAACAATACTGGGATTTCAGCTGGACTGTCATTGAATCTATAGGTTGCTCTTGATAGAATGACCATCTTATAATATTAATTCTTCCAATCCACTAACATGGGGGTGGATCATTTCAATTTCTAGTGTCTTCAGTTTCTTTTTCATTAGTGTTTTAAAGTTTTCATTATTGAGGTCTTTCATTTCATTAGCTGTTTATTCGATTTTCTTTAAGGCTACTATGAGCAGAATTGCTTGTCTGATTTTTTCCCTTGGAGTGTTTACCATTGTTATATAGGAAGGTGCCTGATTTTGGTGTTCCTTTTCTTTTGCAAGATTTTGTCAGCTCTAGGGGTTTTCTAGTAGAGTCTGCCCCAACTTAAACAAACAACTCCCACTCATGAAAATGGGCCAATCCTAATGAGTTCAATGACTCTTGGACAATAAGACAGGCAATCAGAAGCCTGGGCTTGGGAGGAAGGATAAGAGAAGAGGTGAATGAAAACTTTGATCAAAGAACGTGTGTATAAAATGGTAAAAGAATAAATACTTTTAAAACAGCCTTCACAGCACAATGGTACAAAGAAAGCATTGGTATTATTCTATGGGGACCGCAGTAGAAAATACACATGCAGGTTTAATATTTTGCATGTAAGTATGTATGTATGTATGTATGTATGTATGTATGTATGATCTCTCTCTGTCTCTCCCTCTCTCTGTGTCTGTCTGTCTGTCTGTCTGTCTGTCTCTCTCTCTCTCTCTCTCTCTGTGTGTGTGTGTGTGTGTGCGTGCATGCGTGTGCGCGCACGCACAGATGATGTTATGGGATAACCTGATCTACTGTGCTCTTTACCCTCCTTGCTTTTGCTGGAGTTAACACTTACAAGTGAGCCTTTGTTCAGGGGAAATAGCAAGGTCCTAAAGGTGACTATACCCAAATTTTGTATGACTTTGAGTGGTTTACAGCCAAATTTGTTTCTTTATTTTGGTCAAATAGGACAAATAATACTGGCTGAGTGGCATTAGACTGTGCTTGACACAAAATGCTTGAAAACTAGGCTCTTGTCTGCTCCACATGACCCTTGCGTCCACAGTGCTGTTCATCACATGCCCAGGGGCTCTCTGACACCTCCTGAAAAGAAATCACATTCACCAGACACTCTGAACTTGGCCATCAGGAACGTTTCCTGGATTCCCAAGGAACTCTCATGATTTGAGTATGAACTGTCCACACATCGCCAGCTGGTGGTAGTATCTGATGAGGTAGTTGAAACCTCAGGAGGTGGGATCTAGCTCGAGGAAGTAAGTATTGAAAGTGTGTCTTAGAAGCCTATGTCTTGCCTTGGCCAGTTATTGTCTTTCCTCCTGTGGTTCCTGGTGAGCACCCTCCTGTCACCATGGGGTTCTCCCATAGAAACCAGGCCAGCTGATGACAGGGTCAGACTTCTGAGACCAGGAGCTCAAATGAACCCATCTTCCCTTAAGTTATCCCATCACAGGATCAAAAACCAACACAGAAGTCAGGCATGGTGGCTGGAGTCTTTAATTCCAGCAGTAGGAAGCATAGGTAGGAAGATCTCTGTGAGTTTACGGCCAGTCTGGTCTACATAGTAAGGTGTGAGTTCCATGATGGCCAAGGTTATGTGGAGAAACCCCCATCTAAAAAATCCTCAAAAAGCAAGTAAACGAAAAACTAGCAACATAGGAACTAATGACACTTGTCATTAAATATAGAAATTATTATGCCTTTTGCTATTAAGAGATTATGTCTGTTAAAACAGAGATAGTTAATATTTATTTGCAGAAGGAATAGATCCAATGCCCAACAACCCATCATCTATCAGTCTTTTTCAGAGAGCACAGTAATAGTAACAACTGGCTGCCATTTCTTGTTTGGATGTATTTTCTAACCCAGGGTAGAAGGTTCTTCTGTGGCTTAGTGTGATGTGGGTCTAATACTTTTATTTTATTTTATTTTATTTACTTTTTTTTATAGGTTTGGAAACACAGAGGGGGAAATTTCAACTAGAGATAGAGAGGGAGGGTAATACAGAGAAAAATGAAGGAAGGAGGTAAATAACACTAAGGTTTTTTTGACAATGTCATAAGAGAATATAGTAGTTGATAAACTTAACTAAAATACAAATATGTGTATATATATATACATATATATATATATATGCATATATATTGAATGCAGTTACTGCCACTTGGAGTGATAATGCCTCTTCCAAGAGCTATGGACTATCTAATAAGAACTCCAGTACTAGGCATGGGAAACCTCTGTTTGTATAGTTGGTCAAGGTGGTCCAAGAGACTCCCAGAGCAATATCAGCTACTGCCATTGTCCTGGATTGCCTCCCAGAACTTGAAGGTAAGACCCTCTGCTGAAGACATAGACTTGGAAGAACTGAGATAGAACTGACAAGGTCCTCCCTGAGGACCAGCTTTCATACTATCCAAAGGCACCATGCAAACTTTCAAGGAAAAATAGCAGTCCTTGGTTCTACCCAGTTGTAAGACCTGCAAATAACAATGACTATCTCAGAAAGGCATTACCAACAAGAATTCTACCCAACTATCAATGGCTAGTCATAGGCCCTAGTAGAGAACTCTTATTTTCTAGTATGGCAGAATGGCTAGTGAAGGGTGCTATGTACTCAAGGGTGTTTATTTCACTTCTCCAGGTGGTTTAATTTTTCCACCAGTTCTCTACCAGTTTCAAGCTCGCTCCCCCCTGCCCCCACAACAACCTAGCAGCTGTGGATGGGAGAAAATGGCATCAGAACTGTTAGGAGCATCTCTGACTATGAAAGGTCAGGGGGATCAGGTTAGCACACACAGCCAGGGTCCTGCTATCACAGCCAAGGTCCAGTTTTGTTTTTCCAGAAAGTCAGTGCTTATTTAACAATCTCGGCTGTCCCCTGGTATCCCTCCCGCTCATCACTGAGGAGTAGTCTTTCATATTTGTAAAGAGGGAACAGCAAGAGTCAACGATTGCTTCAGCATCGACTGCTTCGTTCTAAGCTTGTGTTGACTGACATATATAACGCTCAGGCTCAGACACTTTGTAATTGCGTTTCCTCCTCTCTAGTCCATTTCGTGGCTTGACTTCGATCTTTCCATTTGAGGGTTCGTTGGCAGCTAGTGGAATGAGTCCTATGAAGGTTGGAAATGTTCACAAATGCTGACTCGTTCACTGATGTTTCTGGCCTCACCGTGGGCCATGATGACTTATCCAAAATATCCTTGGGTCCTCTTCTGCTGTGTGCTTGCAATTCGATTTTATTATCTCCTAGGAAAATGCATTCTAGACCCTTGGGGATTGTGGCAATAGGCTCCTCGGAACAGTTAATCTGCTACAGATGAGTGGTTATCCTCTTGCCTTTAACGGATCACTCTCGAAGTAGGTGGTAGAGGCAGTAGAGCTAGTTTGTGCAATTTGTGTGGTCAGAGATATTTGGGAGGTAATAAGTAAAAATATTTGCAAGACATTCTGGGGGCTGAGGAGAAAGGAAAATGTGAACACATAGTAGGTTGTTAATACTTATCTTAAAAAAGTATTTATTATTCTTTCTGTGTGTGTGTGTGCTGTTGTTGTTGTTGTTGTTGTACATGTGTGACAGAATACATATGGAGGTCAGAAGACTTGCAGGGTTCTTCCCTCCTGTACCACATGGTTCTGGGGATCAAACTGAGGTCCTCATTTTTGGTGATGTCAACCTTGACCTGCTGAGCCATCTCCCTAGCTCAGTAATTGTTTTTTATATGAGGCCCTAGCTTCTGTTTTTGACTCCGCTAAAGCATACGTACCTATACACATATGCACATATGTATGTCTGTGTGAGGGAGTTTGTAATTGTGCTTCAGTGTGTGTGGATCCAGAGGTCAACCTCAGATCTTGTTTCTCAGGTGTTCTCAGGTGCCATCTGCTTTGTTTCTTACACAAGTCCTATGCTGACCTGGAGCATCCCTCAGAGGCTGGGTTGCCTAGGTAGCAGGTCCCAGGGATCTGCCCATTTCTGCCTCCCCAGGCACATTACTTGGTCCATCACATCCCACTTTTTCACGTGGGTTCTGGGGATTTGAACTCAGATCCCTTTGCTTGCATGGCAAAGGTGTTACTGCCTGAGTCATCACTCCAGCCCGGGAATATAATGTTAAGTTATAATGTATCTGTCTTTGACTTGTTTTACTTTGCCTGAGTGCTACAGAAGAAAAACAACAGAACCAGGACTCTGAAATAGAGACAGGTAAATCCATGTCCCTCAAATAGCTGCAGGGAATATCCTAGCGTATTTCCATTTGGAGACTTGTCTAGGAATTGTGTGTGGGAGAGTATAGGCTAACATCTGGTTTGCATTTGGTTTCATTTTATTTCAATTAATGACCCATGTTAGGTTGTCGAACAAGGTGGATGTGTGAACGCCAGCTTGTGTTTTTTTGCTTTTCCAGATGAGAGCAGGCCGGGTTCCAGCAAGGCACCTTCCCCCCTCCGACCCCCTAACATACCCTCATTCCTCAGGCCCAGTATCCCAGAAGAAAGCCTGGCCTGTGCCCAACGCACCTGGGCCAGGCAACCTGGGGCATGGCCGGCTGAGCCCCCCTGCACAAACACAGCCCCTCCCCAACTCTAGCTTGGGGTGCTGCCATGCCTGTTCTCAGCTGAAATACCATGAAAAATGAGTTCTTGTGGTATTTTCAATATAAACAGCAGAGATGCCACAGGAATTCTAGCTCTCGAGGGACTTGCTCTCTTCCAGGGCTTAAGTCCTGGGAAGACCCTTGAGTTCTGCCATACCTGCCCACGAGAGGAGGGAGAGCTGGCAGTGTCCAGAGGCTGGGGACATCCTCCACGCTGATGGCTTCCTTCTGTATGAGGCTGTGAGCCCAGAGTTTACGAGATTGCACGTGCCAAGAAAACCAAGGCAAGGGCAACAGTGAGCAGATGCTCTTCAGTGAAGGTCTAGATGTTAAGTGCTTCAGGCTTTGCTCACCATACGGTCTCCATTGACAGGAGCTCTGCTGCTGTAGCCATGGAACTGGCTGGAGACAAAACGCAAAGGGTGAACATGGTTATGTCTCAATAAAACTTTATGTATAAAAATAGTGACAAAGCAGATTTAGTGCTATAGTTTACCCACTCCAACAAGCTAGAAGCTCCAGGATACCCTCTGGGCTCCACTGCTTCCTGCTGAGATGTAGATGGGGCCATCCAGCTTCCTTGGGGGTGGGGCAAAAACTACAACTGCCTCAGAGATCTCTTTAGTCTCAGTAAGATACTCCAAGGGCTTCAGATGCAGTCTCCCTTGGGATTGGCTCCTAAAATCCTTGCTTGTGTGCATCATCTCTGGCTTCCCAGATGGCTCAGTGGAGCAAATTAAGCCCTCCATTCTTAGATGATGCTTCCTCCAGGCCTTTAACTCTTTCTCATGTCCACATTGGTCAACATTGGTAAACAAGTAACTAGGTAACCAGTTAACTTGGTAACTGATCTTCTACCTTATTCAGTGAGGCAGGGTCTCTTAATCAAACGCAGAGCTCACTGATAATGACTCATCTTACTAGCCAACTTACTCTAGAGCTCTCCTTCCCCTACTCTCAGAGGCTGGGATTACAGGCCACCATGCCCACTGGGCACTTAGATGGTTCTTGGAATCTGAGCTCTGGTTCTCATGGATAATCTCTGAGCCCACAGGAATGATACTCATTATCTCTCCCAAAAGATTTATATGCATGGATGTTTAGAGTTCATGTAGGTCTGTGTACATGTGTGTACAAGTAACCAGCAGAGACCAGAAAAGGGCATCAAATCCTCTACAACTGGAGTTACAGTTGTTAGCCACCATATAGGTCCTGGGAACTGAACCTGGGTCCTCTGCAAGGACAATACATTCTTCTAACCACTGAGCCATTGGGCCAGCACCTTCATCTTCTTCTATAGCAATTCATTCATTCCTTTATCCAAACACACTGGCTATTGACTATGCTCTCCCCAGCTATGTGTTGCTGTGAGCACGTGTCTTAGATCTATAATCAGGTCATGTGTCTCGAGGCCATGGGGGTGCTTAACTGTTGCTTTAATCTAGAGCTTAGCACTGGGGGCTTGGGATGGATACATACTTGATACAAGGAGACCAAATACATTTTCTTTCTCAACCTCCCTGTTTTTATTTTCAATATTCTCAGCATAAAGTAATATGCCTGGCAGGCACCAAATTAATACTTTCTGACTGATGTCACCTGTCATGGTGTTTATTTGTTAGGGGAACCCGATTGCCAAATACCTTGACCTTTCACGTTACACCTAGTGGAAGGGCTAGATGGTTGAAGGCAGAGGCTCTGGACTAGAGGGAGAGGAATGAGTCTAGGGTGGGTTTGGAGAGAGGGACTATTAGAGACTCTAGGTCTTTGTTCTTATTACCCAACTAGATGGACCCAGGAGCAGCCTGGGGTGATTATCTCCCAGCTGCTAGAATCTGAATTAACATTTTCCACGCAAGATATGAAGAGAGGGGGCAGAGAATCGTGTCCCTCCTGCATCAGACTTTAATGCCAAGTTTCTTTGCCATACTCCCGTCTTCTGATTGGTTTTATGGATTCCAAAAAAGGGGGAGGGGCTTCAGGCTCAGAGACAGAATGCCAGTGCTTTGAACCTTTGTGACATGAAAGTTGCTTTACTGAAAAGGACGTTAGTTTCCACTCTGTCAGTGTGCGTGATAAAGGCATGTACAGGGCCATCATTAAAGAAGTAAAGCCTGGTGAAGTGGGTCACACCTATAATCCTGACACTCAGTGGAGTGAGGCAGGAGGATTGCACATTCAAAGTCAGCCTGGGCTACACAGCGAGATCTTCTTTCAACAAACTAAGGGTTGTGGATGCAGCTCAGTGATACTTATCTAGAGTGAGCAAGGCCCTGGAACCTATCTCCAGCATCATTAGTATAGGTATACAGCTTATAGGGTACCTGTGGTACCCAACCCCACTTGTGACCATCGAAGACATATGCAGAGAATAGCTGTTCTGGTTTTCTTCCTGTGTGTTGGGATGATAAAATACTACGACAAAAGCAACTTGAAGAGGAGAGGATTTCTTTGGCTTACAATGCCAAAGTCTGAGGGAAGTCAAGGCAGGGAGTTCAGACAGGAAACCCAGAGGAACAGTGCTTGGTGGTTCACTCTGCTGTTCATGGCCTTCCTTATACTGCCTACGCTCATTTGCCCCGGGATGGTGCTGCCACAGCAGCTGGGCCCTCCAGTGTTAATTGTCAAGCATCACAATGTCACACATAAACCTCGAAGCCCTATCTGATCTAGGCAATTCTTCCATTTAAGGTGTATATTCCCAGGTGACTCTAGAGTGTGTCCAGTGGATGATGAAATCCAGCTGATACAATGTCTAGGGTCCCTCGAAGCAGGAATTATTTGATTTATTTAAATTTGATTGTTCCTCCCCCCAAATAAAAATTGGTTTTGGGCTTTAATAAAACTTCCAGTTTTCCTGACTTCTGCATTCTTCATTTTATCCCTATGCCCAACAGTAACTTAAATACCATTCATTGAGTGAGTAGATGAATTTAACTGCCCTCAATTTACATGTTATCAAGTCTAGACATTTTCAAAAATGCTTAACAGTGTTTATGACGCATACTTACTAAATGTGTCTGTTAAAATATGCATTTACTTGGCCCATTGAATTTTAATAAGTTTATGATCTGTCACCGTTTGAATAGACTAGGCTCGGATGTGTCCTTTTTACAAATATCATGTGTGTGTGTGTGTGTGTGTGTGTGTGTTTATTATTTTTGTTTATCTCTGAGCAAGGAATCCCTGAATTTAATGTTAGTTATAAGAGTGAGAACTATTATATATGGGTCAGAACATCGCAATTGGTTTGGTGGCAAACACCTGTAACCCCAGTCAAAAGGTCAGCCTGGGTCACTTAGCAAACCATTGTCTCTAAATTATTTGTTTCTTGTTTATTTATGAGTTTATTTATTTAATGTATCTGAGCACATGTCTCTAAAATTTATTTATTTATTTATTTATTTATTTATTTATTTATTTATTTAATGTATGTGACTATACTGTCACTGCCTTTAGACACAGAAGAGGACATCGGATCCCATTACAGATGGTTGTGAGCCACCATGTGGTTGCTGGGAATTGAACTCAGGAACTCTGGAAAAGTAGTAAACGTTCTTGCCCTTAACTGCTGAGCTATCTCTCCAGCCCCTCGTCTCTAAATTTTCAAAGAGGGGCTGGAGAGATGGTTCAGTGGCTAACAGCATTTGCTTTACAATCCTGAGGACCAGAGTTCGAGTCCTGGTGCCCGTATAACACATCAGATATCCTTCAAAGACTGGTAACTTCAGCTCTGAGTGATTCAATGCTTTACTCTGGCTTCTGTGCAGACACACACACACACACACACACACACACACACACACGCACATGCACACACACACACATGCACACACACACACACACATGAGCACATGCACACACACACACACATACACACACACAGAGAGAGAGAGAGAGAGAGAGAGAGAGAGAGAGAGAGAGAGAGAGAGCGCAATGCTGGAGTGTGAGCGTGTATCTATCACATAGGAGGCTCTAGATTCTATCCTCAGGACTACAAAAGAAAATCAGGTTTTACATAATAAATGCATCTTCTTTTCTTTTAAAAATCTGGTGTGCGTGTATGCATGGATAATGTATATTATAGCACATGTGGAAATCAGCAGACATTGGGTGCTGGTCCCTGGCCGCCACTTCATTCAAGGCAAGGGTCTCTGCTGTTTTAGCCTCTATGCTGCCTTCCTGTCCCTCAGGCTTCCCCAGATTCTCCCCTTTCTGTCTCCCTTCTCACCAGAGGGATGCTGGGATTGCAGATCCATGCTACCACGCCTGGTTTTTCAACATGAGCTCTGGCCGATTCAAACTCGGGTGACCACCCCCAGCACAACAGCCACTTTATCCACTGAGCCAACTTCCCAGTCCCTGCATGCATCTTCTGTCTCAGAAAGAAACGGTGGGCACCACTGCTTCTTGTGGTAAGAGCACCAAATGTGTGAACAAAGAGTGCTTGGTGGCGAGAGGAGTCTTGGCTGATGTGTAAACCCTTGCCTTATGATCTGAGGCCCTCTCTGGCCTGCAGGGTCAGAAGTTTAGAAAAGACCCTTTCATTCTGTGTTTAAGTTACAATTTTTTTCTTTATTTTCTTGGGAATCTTATGATCTCATCTACCCCTCCCCCACATTTACCTTCTCCAGCTCCCCGATATCTTCCTCAACACATTCCCTTGTAAACTTCACGTCATTTTTATCTATATATAACCCACTAAATTCAATTAGTGCTGAACACACACACTCACATGAGTTACCTTGTAAGTGAAGTAGTCATTGTCCAATCATTGCAGGGTCCAAGGAGGACAAAAGCATGAAAGAAAGAAGAATTCCCTCTGCCTGGGCTCAAGCGTCCATTTTCCTTCTGAGGATGGGCAGCCATGACACTCTTGGCACAGGACTTTGACCTTGACTAGAACTTCCATCACTGGATTCCCTGGTCTCAGGCCTCCTGGATTTGGGTTTGAATTATACTCCTCAGTTTCCTGGGTCTCTATCTTGCAGATAACAGACTCTATAACAAAACCAGCTATTGGTTTTGTTATTATAATTTTATTTATATTTGTTATTATAATTATATTATCACACCCCAAAGCATTGGCCTAAACATTATGCATACATAGGAAGTTTCAGAGTCATTATTTCTGGAAACAAAATGGATAGGTGGAAAAAGAGGAGGTTACAGATGGCTTTTACCATAGCCAAAAGAAGCTTCTCTGTCTGAGGCTGGGAACAGCGTACCATTTTTCTGGGTATACACATAAATATTTAGAAGGCAAATGGACAGCATAGTGTAGCACACTCATTTTTAAGCACAAGATACTGATGCCCAGTGATGTCCCTTGAGGAAGGGACAATTTCAAACTGAGCACCAGGCTACACAAAACCCAAACACAGACTGGGGATGTGCCCTTGAAAGTATAATCCAAGCTGCCCATACTAAAGACACGTAACGTTTGCATTTTGGAATCTAACATAGTTTTTTGAGTGCCTCCTACATGTTAGGCATGGTACTTAGGCACTTTCTAACTTTCATATTTTTAAAAAAAAAAAAGAACTTTCAAAAGGGTGTTGGGGGGATGATTAAGATGTGCTTGTGGAGACCTTCATAATAGAATACCACGCCTATTATAATATTTAGGAAAATGGGCTCGTTAAGGCTTAGGCCTGAAGCTGTTATTTGCCTCTGCCTGGAGAATCCATACCAAAGGGTGTCCATCCCCCTAGGAAGCTGTGATATTTGGTTCCCACACTCCACCTGGTCCTTATTCGGTGCCAGGCGGGTTTCAACGGAAATCGCAGTTGTAAAACCGATGCCAGCCTTCCAGTGTGATCGGCAGGAAATAAGTAGAGCACAGTGGGGGGTGGGGCTGGGGGTGGGGGTGCGGTGTCTTTAGGAAGAAGGAAAGATACTTAGGATGCTCAGTAAGTGGGGAGACCCGGGTGTGGCATCTATTATGGGGAAGAGGGTCAGAGATTATTCTAACTGATTCGCTATTCACCCCACCTCGATTGACCTTCGTCCAGCACTAATGGGAAGACGTCTGATACCAACAGAAATATTATTTTCACGCCCTGTCCCCATGTGATGCAGGAAATTACTGCCAGAAAGGGCAAAGGCAGAGGTCAGCCTGTGGCAAGTTCCACGGAGTCCTTCAGGCACCTCTTTCTTCCTGGGCAAATTAGTTGAAGGGTTTGCGGGCTTCTCTGAGTGGAGATGATGGAAATCACCGATTGAGCGCTCTCAGGAGGCAGAGGCAGACATGAATTGATGGAAGTGGGTAGGACTTCCCTCACGTGATTGCTTTTGCTCAAAAACTCTGCTCAGGAAATTGTGGTCGTTACTCAATAAGAGCTTCATTGACCTGGGACTTCCACGGAGTCCTTGAGAAAACAGCCTATTGGCAGAAGGGGGTCGCTGACGTGAGCGAGGGGCGAGCGAGGGAGCGCGGTTCAGCATGCAGGCATAAACAGAGCTTTCGCTATTTCATGATGATGTTGCTGTGAATGACGAGGCCAGTGTACCCACTTTCCAACATACACTGGGGCACTGGCTTGATTTCTTTTCCTATTGCGGAGACAGAAATACCCTTGACAAAAACAACTCAAGGGAGAAAGGGCTTAAATCGGTTCACAGTTCAAGGTGCAGTCCCTCAAGAAATGCACCCAAGTTCTGCTCGCTTCTCCATTCTACACAGTCCAGGATTATGGCTCGGGAAATATTCCGAAGAAATTACTGTGTCTTTTTTGCGGTTTTTCTTTCTCCTGCTTTGAAAACTCCCACGACTAGTGCAGGCCAGGTGAAAGTCCTGCTATTTATTCCAACCCTCTGGGTAGAATCCAGGTTCGAGGTGTGCTGTTTTGATCTTTGGCCACCAGGTGGCAGCCTCCCCACGGTAACTGAAGCAGCAGCTAGCTTAGTCAGCATCTTTTTTGGAGGGGGGTGGATTTTTACTGGGCAACTCCAGCAGGCTTGACACGGTACAGAGGAGGCAAATGATTCAGTCTCTGCCCTCAAGAAACTTACAAAGGCTTGGCTTCAAAAGTTCTGTCAATCAGGCTGTGCTGTTTTGAATCTGTTAGAACTGACTTTAAAAAAAAAAAAGGCTAGAGAGAAAAATGAGTTTCGAGGAGTTATTTGTAATAGTTATTGAGTTAGGCTTCTTCCTATGAACTCAAGAGTCCTTCACGCTGCCATTTTAAAGAACAGGAAACTAACTGTGTCTGGTTTTAATATCTGGAACCACTGGGCTGGTAAAACATAGACGCAGGTCCACACCCATGCTTTGCAACTCCTCCCATCTTTAGAGTCTTTATTATGTCTTGCTGTTTACTAGTTTCACAAAGTGCTCAGGAGGTAGAGCCATCGACAAAGGCTGATGCATATTTTGGCATGCATTATGTCCCTGCAAAGGTTGGTTATAAGCTCAGATTCTGTTTTGGGAGAAAAGGAATCTCGTGGTCCTATCAGGGAGATACCAACAGGATCCGCCTATGTTCCTACAAACCTCCCAGTAAAACATGTCATCCAAAGATTTGTCCTCTATGTTTTCTGCAATGGTTTTCCCACAGCATTAGCATGAAAGCATTAATGCCAATGGTGAATTCACCTAGCAGTCTATCCGCATATGTTTATAGAATATGCATATTATAATGCAATATGTAAATGATATCTGGGATACAATTTATGGTGCGTTTGCCTGACAGCTTGTACTGGCTGGTTTTGTGTGTCAACGTGACACAGGCTGGAGTTATCACAGAGAAAGGAGCTTCAGTTGGGGGAAGTGCCTCCAGGAGATCCAGTTGTGAGGCATTTTCTCAATTAGTGATCAAGGGGAGAGGGCCCATTGTGAGTGGTGCCATCCTTGGGCTGGTGGTCCTGGGTTCTATAAGAGAGCAGGCTGAGCAAGCCAGGGGAAGCAAGTCAGTAAGAAACATCCCTCCATGGCCTCTGCATCAGGTCCTGCTTCCTGACCTGCTTAAGTCCCAGTACTGACTTCCTTTGGTGATGAACAGCAATGTGGAAGTGTAAGCTGAATAAATACTTTCCTTCCCAATTTGCTTCTTGGTCATGATGTTTGTGCAGGGATAGAAACCCTGACTAAGACACAGCTCGTGGAGGGCAGATCCTGACTGTGTCTAGCATATTCCAATCACTTTTGTTTCTTTAGGTTCCAATAGCCATTCTTTGAATTATGTATCTCACACAGATCTACTGTGTCAGGATTCCGCCAAATGGAACTGGTATAAAGAATATAGCCTGGAGATGAGCTCACATGATATGGAGCTGGTTTTGTTCTAGAGTCTGTTGTCTCCAAGATAGAGACCCAGGAAAGTGAGGAGTATAATTCAAACCCAAATCCGGGAGGCCTGAGACCAGGGAATCCAGTGATGGAAGTTCTAGTCAAGGTCAAAGTCCTGTGCCAAGAATGTCATGGCTGCCCAGCCTCAGAAGGAAAATGGACGCTTGAGTCCAGGCAGAGGGAATTCTTCTTTCTTTTATGCTTTTGTCCTCCTTGGATCCTGCAATGATTGGACAATGACTACTTCACTTACAAGGCAACTTGTTATCCAGTCTGCCAACCCCAACCTCCTCAGGAAGCATCCCTATAGACTAAGGATGATGCTTCCTGGGCGATCAGGGCGTGGCTCCGCTCAGTTCTATTGACAAATATAACCGGCCACCACGGCTTCTGCCCTTTGCCTTCTCGCTTCAAACTGCTGCTGTAGGAGAGACTGGCATCTGAGCTGAGAAACCTTGATGCGTGACCTTCAAGAAGAGGCTGCTCATGGGAAGCAGGAAGAGAGTGGGTGGGCAGGGCAGGGCAGGGCAGGGCAGGGCAGAGCAGGGGACTATGCCAAAGAAGAAAGCAAGCTCGGGCAAAGGCACAGACAGCGGTGCTTCCACCGGATCCCATCGGGACATCTTTGGAAAGTAAGCTGTGTCCTAAAATCTGGGGCAAGGGAGATGGGGATTTCCCAGGATGGCATCTGTCAACCCTTTGTGAAGACTAGGGGTGGGAGACTTGCTTACCCTAGATGATGTGATCATAGAAGGAGGAAGGGGTTAATATACAGTGGTGTGGGGGAAGGAGGTACCTCAGTGGGCCACGCCCGAGGCATCCCTTCCCCCTGAGGGACCAGACACACACTGGCATAGTATAGAATAGAGTTTATTCAGGGCATGGGGAGGGGAGTTAAGGGGGTAGTAGAGGCAGAGAAAGGCAGAGAAAGGGAGAGAGTAGAGAAGCTGAGGCAGGCCATGACCCGTGGAGGGAGGGGGGAGGGGAGGAGAGCCCAAGAGGGGCAAGAGAGAGGCTGAGAGTGAGAGAGGTAGGAGAGAGATAAGAAAGAGTAAGAGAGAGAGAGGAGGGGTGAGCAGCCCCCTTTATAGGGCCAGGCCCACCTGGCTGTTGCTAGGTAACTGTAGGGAGGGGCATACCTGGCTGTTGCCAGGCAACTGTGGGGTGGAGCTTAGACAGAACCCTAACACTAGAACTTGTAGCTTCCTATCTAAACCAACTTCATTAACCTGAGATCAGACTCTGAGAGTACTTCCATTGTAAGGGAAAGCCCACTGACTTGAGGTACGAAGATATCCCAAGGCACGTGGGTGGGGCGTTGACACCTACCCTGCACTCTGTGGACTATTGACAGCTCTTGGATTTGGTGCTTTCAACCCCTTACAAAGGCCTATTATTTGTAGGGACTTTGCAGCCTACTGTAGCTGTAGAGTAAGTTAGCAAGTCGATAGTTAACGTCTCCAGTCTCCACGTAACGAAGTCTAATCCTGCATTTTTCGGGCTGGCTGGCAGCGTTTTGTGTGGTCTGCTGAGGTTCACACATTCTCTTTCTCTTTTGCGGTCTGACTTCCGGTCTGGTCTTTTACTGTGACCTGAGTTAGTAGCTCAGTTTGCCTTCACACCTTGCCGTACAAAAGCCATCACGCCCAGAAGAAAGGAGCTGGGACGTGGGCTGCCAACTGAGGCAAAACGCGCCGAGGTTTAGGGCAGCACCCATCCTGAGCCAATGCTGGGAAGAAGACCCTGCTGCGGGATGGCACCTGAGCTTTAGAGTTTGATGTAATTGATTGGATTCCCGATTCCTTGGGGTGGGGGTGGGGAGTGGACGTCCATGGACATCCGACGGGTGTAATGTTGTATACCTGTGGTGAGCAGAGGACAATGTCATGTGTCCATCTTCAAGAGCATCCCACCTTTGGTGAGAGGATTTTCATCATCCCGGAGCTTTGCAGCTTAGGTCAGGGTGGCTGGTCCTAGAGAATGAGTGACCCGCTTAGGTCTGCACTTCCCACCTTAAAGCACTAGGATTAATAATAGTCGGGTGGCACCGTGATTTGTTCTTTATTTGGGTTCTGGAGAATCTGAACTCAGGTCCTCATGCTTGTAGCACTGAGCTAGCTATCTGTAACCCTAATGTTCTCTCTCTCTCTCTCTCTCTCTCTCTCTCTCTCTCTCATTCCTTCCTTCTTTCCTTCCTTCTTTTCTTTCTCTTTCTTTTCTTCTTTCCTCTTTCGTTTTTCTTTCTGTTTCTTTATTTCTTTCTGTTTCTTTTCTTTTCTTCTCCCCCCCCCACCTTGCTCGCTCTCGCTCTCATTTTCTGTGCCCTGGCGGGTCTTGGAACTCTCTCTGTAGATCAGGCTGTCCTGAAGTTCACAGAGAACTGCTTGCCTCTGTCTCCCACATGCTGGGATTAAAGGCGTGTGGCACTAACACTGCCCAGTTTAGATGTCTACTTTCTAAGTCATCAGTGGCTTCTAGGATTCAAGTCTTCAGTTTCTTTTTCTTACAACCCCCTTGGGCATGTTCAGTTTAGACAAAAGCTGGAATGAAGTGCTGGCACAATTTGGGGGAAGATATAAAAGAGCAACCCTATCCCCTGTGCCCTTCAGAAAATGACAGGATACTGTCGGGAAAATTCCCGAGCAAGTACTTCCTTAGACAGCTGCTTGAATTACACAAGGACCCCAGGGCATTTAGGAAGAGCAGATCCACTGCACACTCTCCAAATCCACTCTCTGTCCTAAAAGTTACTATTATGGGGAGCTCTCAATGTCCTGCTACTTCACAGGGTACCGAGGTCCTTGTCAGCATCACTTCATGGAAATTAATTATACCTCTGTGAGCCTTTCAACATTTCCCTCAGCCAGTCTGTTTAAATTACTTAAAGCTGCACAGAACCTCCCACTTGGTGATGACAGCCCAGCACAGGTGTGGACAGGCAGGGACGAACAGTATGCTGGGACATCATCTGTGAGCCTGTCTTACTCATCTGGCCATGCAACAACTCACTTCCAGCTGACTCAACATATGCTGACTGCCCCCGGCTTAAACTCTGATGCTACTGTATCACAGCAGGAAGACGTAAACTGCATGGTTGGAGTCCAGGGCAAAGTGTAAACTGAGGTCCATGACCACCACCTCCCATGTGGTGAGAGACAGGCAAGAGTCTATCAAAACGTGAAATTTTTTTGAAGTGGTTTTAAAAGAGGAAGAAAAACAGAGGTCAGTGGATTCCCAATAGAAGGCGGTAAACTGGGAATGGGGTTCTTGCAGAGTACTTGCTTAGAATGTGCAAGTCCTTAAGTTTGATCCTCACAAGAAGGAGGGAGGAGGAGAGAAGGAGGAGGAAGAAGAGGAATAGGAGGAAAAGGAGGAGGAGGAGAAGAGAAGACAAGAAGAAGAAAGAAGAGGAAGGAGAAGAGGAGGAGGAAGAGGAGGAAGAGGAAGAAGAGGAAGAAGAGGAAGAAGAGGAAGAAGGGGAAGAGGAAGAAGCAGTAGCAGCAGCTAGTAGAAGCATTAGCAGCAGCAATTGTCTTATAGTACTCTGGGATCAGCCACAGCAGAAAGCCTTTGGCCGCTAAACCTGTGTAGTAGTTGAGAATGCAGGCTAGGTGAATGAGGATGCTTGCTCTAAGGATGTTCAAAAGACATCTCCGAAGAAGCGGTGTTGGAGCTGAGATGTGCCAAGTCTTGGGGGTACAACAAAAGAATAATGGTACAAAGACTGAGCTTGGAAAGAATTTGAGGTGCTGGAGAACAGGGAAAGTGTGTATGATGGGGGGTACGGGAGGCAAAAGGGGGTTGGTGCTGGAGAGTCAGGGAAACACATCGTTGCTGTGGCAGGAAAGGGTTTTAGTTTCCTATGTATTTTTGTCTACAGTATTCAATATAAAAACCTTTGGCCATGTGCATGCCAGGAAATCATCTACCAGTGAGCCCTGCTCTCCACGGTAGGTTTTTTCCTATAGTAGTGGGAAGCTAATGACATGCGCTAAGTGAGAGAATAATTCTGTTTCTCGGAGCTTGGACAGCCTGGCCTAGTTGGCAGCAGCGACTGCTCTGACCGCCCTGTCACCCCGTTCTGAAAGCTTGTTCCTTCTCAGTGACAGCAGCTCCCTGGTTCCCCTAGCGAAGGTGATCCTTCCATACGTAGAATATAGCCATGGATGGAGTGTGTGTCTTCCACTCTCTTCCTTGGACCTCCGTTGTCCATGACGACTGTGGTTTTACCTCCACAACCCACACATTCCAACATGGAGGCTTTGGTCCATCTGGATGGCCCTTCTCTCCCCTCTACGATTTCCTCCTTCCTCAGGCACTATGCACCCTGCACCAACTTCTTTTTTAAAATATATTTATTTTATGTGTGCTTGTATGTTAGTATAAATGTATATATGCATCATGTACATCACATAAATGCAATGCTTAAGGAGTCCAGAAGAGGGCAGCAGATCCCCTCAAACTAGAGTTAGAGATGGTTTTGAGCTTCCATGTGAGTGCCAGGAATCGAACTGGGTCTTCTGGAAGGAAAGCCAGTTCTCTTATCTGCTGAACTACCTCTCCAGTCCCTGGTCCAATGCCTTGAAGTGTTATAGGGAATCTATATTCATTCCCCAACTGCATATGTGAAGTTTCTAGTCCACTTATGGTTGATGTCATAGTTTACATGGAGGTTGTGCTCAGGCGTTTGCACACATTGCATTGCTGTCATTGATTTGCACAATGACATTCTCTATGCACACCCTTCCTCCTTGACAACTGAAACAATCTGAGGACTGCTGAATAGACCATTGGAGGGCATGGACTCATGCGTGGCAGGACAGTGTTCAGAACCACATCTGCATTCTAAGTCCTCGATCACCAGCTGTATAACCTTATCTGCAGACAGATGCGGAAGCTCCAGCTTCCTCACATTGTACACAAACAAGTCAGCAGCTCCCAGTCCTTGCTTCCCATTGGCTAAGTCTTTCAACCTCCTCATTCCAGACCCCCAGGTTCCCAGTGTCTCAGGGATCACCACTGCTAATCACCCTCTACCTCCTGAAGTCAGTAGGAAGTTCCAGTCCTGGGAATAGGACACTAGAAGCCCTCTGGCTGGGAACCCCCTGCTTCACTTTCAGAGTGTTAATCTGTCAAGGTCAAGAGCAAGAAGAAAGGACAAAATATATCAGAGGAATTAGCAAATCGACGTCTTCCATCCAACTGGAGGTGGGCCACGGCTCACGAGTCACCGGGTTGACATCATTTAGATCACTTTACAGGCAGGCAGCTTGGAATTAGCAGTTGTCAGTGTTTATTTGCACAGATGCCGTGGAGAAAAACACTTTTCCGTGGGTCATTCTAGCGCGGAGGCTGATGGACTGATAACAGATGCTACACCGGCTGCCAACAGGCAAGCCTCTGAGTACTTCAGGGATCATTGCTAGCCACAGTGGTGATACTGAGACAGGAAGTGTATGGTTTTGGTCTCTCCTGTCCAAGGGCTGTATTTATATTTTAAACCAAACACAGGCCCTCTCTTTCTGGCCTGGACCCTTCCTGGTGTTCCTCTACCCTCCGGTCTTTATTTACCTCCCTGGACACATGCTGATTAGAGTTGTTTATATCTCTGGAGATCCTGGGCTTGCATCACAGTTCACACAATCCCATCTGATGAAGCAGGCTCAGGAGACCCCCTTTTGCAATGGAGAACAGAGAAAGCATTAGCAATCCCATGGCAGAGATGTCGAGAACCAATGAGCCCAGATGCGAACTTCATTGGAAATACATGTTAGGCACATGTTTCTTTCTTTTTTTTAATTGAATATCATTTTCATTTACATTGATAATGGTAAAACCTTTCCCAATTTCCCCCCTCCCCAAAGACCCCCAAGCCTTCCTTCCACCCCCTGCCTCCATGTACATGCCCCTCCACCCCACACACTCCCACCTCCCTCCCCTCAGTTTCCCTTTGTTGGGGCCTCTATTGAGCCTTCATCTGACCAAGGACCACTCCTCCCACTGATGCCCTTTCTTTGCCACATTTTTGGCTAAAACCATGTATACCCCTTGGTTGATGGTTCAGTCTCTGGGAGTCTTGGGGCATCTGGGTGGCCGAAATCATTGCACATTCTTGGGAGATGCAGAAGAGGAGCCCGTCACATTGTCTCTCTTGTGTTTGTGAGGAGACGACCAGGTTCTGGGTAATAGAATGGGATAGTTACCTCTGAGCAGATGAGGAGGGTTCATGTTCCTATCTCCTGGAACTGGAGCATCAGCCTGTTATCTCTGTGCCTCTGTATAATAAAATGAGAACAGTCTCTTTGGAAGTATTATCTAACTTCCTCTAATGTGCCAGGTACGGACTCTCTCCTGTGTCTGGCCATACAAGGATGTGGTCTACCTATTGGAGGAACATACTGCAGGTAGACAGTACCAGAAGCTTACGGGCCAATGAACAGACCATGATAGAAAACATGTTTGTTGTTGTTGTTGTTGTTGTTGTTTTTACATATATTTTTATAAAGAGGTTGAATGGGAGAGGAGGGGGAGGCAACCTGTAAGTCTGTGATGTAAAAAAGAAATCAAGCAATAAAACTGGAAATCACTGATGAAGAACGTGTTATATAAAAATTTATCACACATAGGACTGGGGAGGTGGTATGGTTGGCAAAATGACTGCCAGGCAAGCATGTAGACCTGCGTTCATTTTTTAGTACACACACACACACACACACACACACACCAAACACTGGAAAGGTAGTACACTCTTGTCATCCCAGGGTTGAGTAAACAGATGGGAGGATCCCTGAGGCTCAATGTTTAGCCAGTCTGACCTAATCGGCAAGTTCTAGGTCTCAGTGAGGCATGTCTCACAAAGCAAAGTGGACAGTGCCTGAAGGACTGCCACCCAAGGTTCCAGGGATCAAACTCAGGTCTCTCTCCTGTGTTGCAAGCACCCTTGCCCATAGAGCTATCCCCTACCAGCCCCGATATCTGTTTTCTACATGATTATTTCTCTTGGTATTCAGTGAAGTTCCTGAAAAACAGTATGTGTTTTGGGAACAACTACAAACTACTTAATGAGAGGCAGGATGGTTGACAGGGAGATCAAGTTATGGAGGGAGTAACTGGCTTATGGCTCCAGTCAAGGCTTGAAGCAAAGTACTATTGCCACACCACCTTTATCCGACTTCCAGCTCACACCAAGCCCTCATTAAACATCTGCTCCGTGTCTGACACGGAAAATGTTGCTGGGGGCTATTTTAAAGAAAAGGGGGGGGGAGAAAAATGTAGATTCTGTTACTTGTCTTCGCTGAGTGTTTAAGATGTAGACGGATGACATTTGTCACACAGGAAGCAACACAGACAAAGTCTCAAGAACAAAAGGGCCAGTGATGGAGGAGGAATGACAAAGAACATTCTAGAAGTTGAGTGCATTGCTTCCTAATACCAGGTGTTTAAAGTGCTCACCTGGAGTGTTTGAATTAATGTTCAGCTCTAGGAAACCCTCTCAAGTCTGCCCTCCCATCTCAACCCCATGGCTCTGAAGGTTGGAGCAGAGAGGAATTCTGTTAACCGCAGAGAGGGAGGAGAGGGTGCAGGCTGCCTTGGTTGAAAGCAAGCTGGTTCTGTCTGTCTCTCCTAGCCCTGGCTGAGAGGCTAGGGTTGGCTGGCTGACTGGCTGGCTGGCCTGCTACTCTTTGGCCTTATCACGGAGCATCTTTGATGAATCTCTTCTTGCTGAGTGTGTTCCTCTTGGGACACTCAAGGGAAGCTGGGGGTGGGTGGTGGGGCAATCTAAGATAAGGAGACAGGCCTGTTGCCTCTGCTGCAGTTCTTGGCAGGTCCTTGCCCAGGATTTCCCTGGGACGCCTAGATGAACATCGTGAGGAGATGAGAGGTCACACGTGGGTGGCAGAAAACTCTGGAGTCTCCAAGGCAACAGTGATGATTGAAGGCCGAGAAGAGCCATCTGGGAATACACTCAAGATATCTGCTCCTGGTTGACAATGGAGACTCAGACACACTCTCTCCACCAGGGGGGGGGGGGGGCGGCGCATGACTGTGAAGTCTCCCAGACTCATCTGCTCAGTCTGGATCCACAAAGCACCTTGGGACAGAAGGCTTTGCGATGGGATGGGAACAGGTTGACAAACAGGAAAACAAAACCCCAGGGAATGCTCTTTCCTCTTCCTTCAGTTGAAATCAACTTTCAAGTGCTGGCTGCTGTTTCTTGTCTGCCTTCTCCTTGTAATCTGTTTCTATTACTCTCAAACAGCAGTCCCTAGCTGAGGTGGTCCTGCCTTTTCCAGGGCAGAGATGGTAATGTGCATGTGTGCATGCCTGTGTGTGTGTGTGTGTGTGTGTGTGTGTGTGTAATGTCTTCACAGCTGGGAAATAGTACTGGTGTATTTTAGAAAGAGCCCAGGCATGTGTGTGTGTGTGTGTGTGTGTGTGTGTGTGTGTGTGGTCTTCACAGCTGGGAAATAGTATTGGTGTATAGTGGGAAGAGCCCAGGCACATGGTGTATGTGTGTGTGTGTGTGTGTAATGTCTTCACAGCTGGGAAATAGTACTGGTGTACTGTAGTAAGAGCCCAGGCGTGTGTGTGTGTGTGTGTGTGTGTGTGTGTGTGTGTGCGTGTGTGGTCTTCACAGCTGGGAAATAGTATTTGTCTTTAGTTAGAAGAGCCCAGGCACATGGTGTGTGTGTGTGTGTGTGTGTGTGATCTCCACAGCTTGGAAATTCTATTGGTGTCTAGTGGGAAGAGGCCAGGGATTTTTCTGAACTTCTACTGTGCCCAGGATATCCTCCCTAACCAAGAATTAGCAGTGGTTAGAATATCCAGCCCCTGTTACCAGCTGCGCTGAGGCAGGGAAGCCTGCTCAGCTTGGATAACTTCAGTGCATCAGACCCAGCTCCTCCACCTGGTCTGAGTCCATCCTGGCTTCTCTTCAGGAACCAGCTTCTGTGTTGACCCTGATCATTCAGAACAAATTGTTCAGTTTAAACCACAGTGAGCCCTCCAAAGAGGTCTGATACACAGAAAAGAATACAAAGAATACACTGGGCAGTAACTGGGGGGGGGGGGCTGCCTGGCACTCACGAAGCTCTGGGCTCCACTCCCAGCACTGCATAAAACTGGGTGCAGTGGTACACACTTAGATAGGAAAATAGAGGCCTTTGCCACATAGAGATCCACATGGGCAACAAGAATTCTATCTCAAAACAACCAACAAACCAACTTAGTCAGGGTTTCTATTCCTGCACAAACATCATGACCAAGAAGCAAGTTGGGGAGGAAAGGGTTTATTGAGCTTACATTTCTGCATTGCTGTTCATCACAAAAGGAAGTCAGGACTTGAACTCAAGCAGGTCAGGAAGCAGGAGCTGATGCAGAGACCATGGAGAGATGTTCTTACTGGCTTGCTTCCCCTGGCTTGCTCAGTCTGCTCTCTTATAGAACCCAGGACTACTAGCCCAGGGATGGCACCACCCACAAGGGGCCCTCCCCACTTGATCACTAATTGAGAAAATGCCCCACAGCTGGATCTCATGGAGGCACTTCCCCAACTGAAGCTCCTTTCTCTGTGAAAACTCCAACCTGTGTCAAGTTGACACACAAAACCAGCCAGTACACCAACCAACCAAAACATACCCGTTGTAATTTTTAACAATAACTCAGTTTGCCCTACCCATTTCTCTTATTTTGAAACAGTGTGCTGTTATCCCAGTCTTAACCACCTTTCACAGTAAAAGACCCCTCTTTTGCATCATTCTCTGTCTCCTGCAGCTTTCCCTGGCTACCCCTGCTGTAGTCTTTCCCTGGGGATATGCCTCTATATTTGAGAGGGGCTTAAAGCCACAGGGGACCCTTAAAGCAGTAAGTCAGGAAATAATGCTGAAGTCTGTGTGAAAAAGTGGAGCTCAGAGGTATGCATTATGCTGGGGCCTCTAGGGAGTAAACTAGCTCTGATTCTGACAGTAGAGCCTGGGTAAGTATATAGATTGAATGCTGCAAGATTGACTTTAGTCTAGTTATTAATTAGCAGACAGAGCAGAGTGAGATCCAGAGATGGAAAATGATCTGGACTCAGCCTCTGGGATCCTCGCTGCTGCTGCTGCTTCTGCTGCTGCTGCTGCTTCTGCTCTTCCAAGTCTCTATTCCCAATTCAAGCCCATGGAATTCCTGCATCTCTCTCTTCACTCCGGATTGAAGGGAAAGCTTAAATAAATATTTCCTGGCTGAGTGATACAAAAAAGAAAAAAAAAAGAAATTCCTTAAACAAAAACATTTTTGTCATATTTGTCTCCTTTGTGTCCACTCCTCCATCTGTCAAGTTCAGGCATTCTTTCAGGTAATGATATTTAGTTTGTAGCTCATTATTTTAAATGTCACTTTCCCTGTTTTCTCCCAAAATTAAAGCAGTGTGTTTCTCTCAACCTTGCTGAGAAATGTTTGTTTTCAGTCTTTCTGAAATCCCTCAGATTCCTGAGGCTAATTACGACTCAGCAAAAAATGACTAACATTAACTGGTTGCCATCTGCACGTTCGAAATTACGTTTCTGTTTTGTGTGTTGGCTTTCTGGTGTCTAAAAGGATGCTGATAGGATTTTGATAGGAAAAGAGAGAGATAAAGGTCCTGAAATGAATGGACTCAAGGCCCATGGCTAGGACCTGCAGCTGTCCCTGGCTTTCCATTTTGGAGACAAAACAATTGATTGTGAACAGGTTCTCAGGAAAGTTAAGGCACCTCAATAACTAGTGATGCACTTTGGGTTTGGAATTGTCTCTAAAAGACCCCTGTGTGGCACTCCTGGAGTGAAGCAGGGTTATTCAGTGAATAAGAGGGGCTGTGCCCTTCATGGTACTGTGAAAGACCGGTCTTTTCTTGCCTCTTCCACATATTGGCCATGAGATTAGCACCCCCTGTGTAAGCACTCCTACTGTCATATATACACTGCCTAGGCTCACAAGGTTGAAAAGAACCACCGACCTCAATCTCTAAAATCAGGAGTCAAGATAAATATCTCCTCTCTTTAACTTGGCCATCTTGGGTATTTTGCTACCGCAACAGTTCAACTAACACACTGGCTAAGTCTCCTCTTTCTGTCTTGACTCCAGTTGTTTATTTAACTGCTTGTAAAGGTTAATATTTTTTTCCTTAAAGGAGTCATGTATCAGTCTAAATTTTTCAGATGGAGGCATGATGATACAGGGTGGTGGTGGTGGTGGTGGTCATAGCAAACTAGAAAGAACTGAGGAGCTCTATAGGAGATGAGCTAGCCCAGGGTGTACAGAAGGTGAGATAGCCCAGGGTATACAGAAGGTGAGGTAGCCAGGAGTATACAGAAAATTGTGACCTCCCCCTGCCCACTGCTCTCAAGAATAGAAGGGAGGAATTGTAACTTCCGCTGCCCACTGCTCTCAAGAATAGAAGGGAGGAATTGTGACTACCCCCTGCCCACTGCTCTCAAGAATAGCAGCCAGCAACCTGACCACCCACCTCCTGAAGAACAAGAAGAACCGGTTTCCAGCCTTCAGGGGAGGGGCTTGGTCTGCCTTTGTTTCTTGGGAGAGAGGGATGATTAAAGATGGAGACTTAAACCAGAAGCCATGTGTTTTTGTGTCTCTCCATGTGTTTTTCTCTTGCTCCCGTTCCTATACCCATCTTTCCTTCCAGAGAACCCAAGGTTAGAATGTGAGAGCTGGCCTCTACAGAAAATGAATGAGCCCGAGTGGTCAGAAGGTGAGCTAGCCCAGAGACAAATAGCAGTCCCACCCCACAGGGAAAGCAATGATAGGCATACAGGTTGTTTTCAGAGGTCAGAGGTCAGAGGTCAGAGGCAGCTACCAGAGTCTTTTTGGTACTAGTCTGGAATAGAAAGAGGAGTAAAGGAAGTGGGTGGAGCATAAGGGGAGGGGAGAAGAGAGTGCCTTGATCTCTTTATTCATCTGTCATCTTTCTCCTGTTGCCTAAAGTCACTCATAAGTCAGAAGGCTTCACATGTGAGAAGCATAGTTTTCCTGTAATACAGAAGGAACAGAGGATGCTGGGAAATGGGTGTCAGAGCAAAGAGGAAAATATTCAAGGAGGTACCATAGGCATGCTTCCCTGCACCCCTCGGCTGAGTGGAGGCAAATGCTACTGACCTTAGGCAGAGCCGCTCCTGTTCCCACCTCGACACTCCTGTATCACACGGGGTTTCTTTTTAAATAAAAGAACAGCCATCTTGTGCCACAGCCTTCCTGCTGAGATGAGAAAGAGATGAAGGGTGGACAGTTTAACAAAATATGAAAACAGGACCCAAGCAAATGGAGATGTTTAGTTTCTTAAACGTTCAAAATCAGAATTCTGTAAAATCCCGTAAATTAGAATCCAACCCAAAAGTTTTCAGAACTGAATGGTGCAGCATGGGGCACTGGTAAGTTACGCTCTTCTCTGTGGACAAGGCAAGAAGCTTTCAAAGGAGAGATCCAGTCTCATTCAAGGTGTTTGTTTTCTTTCCTGGTGTGTGCTGTTCCCTCCTCTCCTGACACTCAAAATCAATCTCGTTCTCTCTGCCCTATCTCACACACACTCTCTCTTACACTCTCTCACTCACCTAATATCTCACTTATACAACACATCCTCCTCACTCACAGGCATACACATTCTCTCTCACACAGTCCTACACACACACTGTTATACACCCACTGTTACACACACGCACACACACATACACATGAACACATACTCATGCACACAGTGTGTGTGTGTGTGTGTGTGTGTGTGTGAGAGAGAGAGAGAGAGAGAGAGAGAGAGAGAGAGAGAGAGAGAGAGAGACTCATGCACGTACTATCTAATAGGTGTTAGATCCTGTGACATTTTTCTCTGAATTCTTTCACTGACACCTTGAGCTGCCCTCCTTCCCTCTTGGGACTCAGGAGAAATCTAAATCCAGGCTCACAGAGGAAGGATCTTCCACCACCACGCGCCCCCCCCCCCCCCCCGACTGTAACTTAAGCTCTCATTTTGTCTGTCCCAGAGAGACACAGACAGTCTGACCTGCCAGTGAGGTTACCCGAAGTGCTGGCTTGCTGAGGCTGCGTGTGCTCTTGCCCAAGAACAATAATCTCCCTCCTGACCTAGCTCATGATAAAGATGGAAATAACCCATTAACACTTGAGCAGACGTGCTGAGGTAACCAGGGGCCTTTCACCACACTCAACTTTGCTCATACAGGAGGAATCTGCAGGGATGTTTTCTTTAGGCTCCTCAATTGAAAAATCACCAGAGACAGATGTTCTAGGAAGACAGGAGATACTGCTGGTGAAAAAAACAAAATGGAAGGAAAGAAGACTGAGGGAGCTTCTGAGCTTTCCAACTGGGGCTGAGGTGGTCAAACGACATACCAACTTGCATGGTGGTTTACCAGACTGTATCTCAGTGCAAACTGAAATCACTGCATATTTAAGAAGGATGTACTTAAGTAAAATCAATGGCTGGATGGTCTTAAGTGCTAGGGATATAATAGTGAATGAAAAAGAGGGGGGAAAGTCCCATTTTTTGGTAGTTTTAACTGTCAAATTGACACAACCGAGAATCACTTGGAAAGAGAATCCTGAGGAATTAGTTATCTAGATCAGGTTGGTTGACTTCTCTGTGGACAAGTCTATGGGGAATTGTTATGATTGCTAAATGGTGTAGGAAGATGCAGCCCATTGTGGGCGCCACTATTCCCTAGGCTGGGAATGATGGACTACATAAGAGGAAGGAGACTCCGCAAGCAGGCAGCATGGGTGCAGTTGTTTATCTCTGCTCTTTACTGAGAATGTTGTGTGATTAACTGTTCGAGTTCCTGCCTTGACCTCCCAAAAAATGGTGTGCTATATGAACCAGAGCTGTAAAACAAGTAAAACTCTTTCTCCCTCATGTTGCTTTTGGTTGGGGTCGTCTATCACAGCAAAAGAAAATGAACTGAAAAGACAGTGTTTATAGAAGTTAAAAGAAAGACATCTGAAAAGATGAAGCATTGCACCTATTTGTGGTTTTATGACGTACAAAAGGATTGTACTGGAACAGAAGTTGAGCTGGGTAGTAATTTCTGGCTTCATTAAAAGGTGGCATGAAGTCATACACAGCATGTGACTCTCTAGGGAAATGGCCTGTGCCTCAGACAGAAATGGTGGTGTTCATAGAAGACATTGTGCAGTAGGATTACATGGGCTCAGGTGCCCCAAGTAAGACCCTGTGCTATATCAGCCAGTTGGCTGAGTTCAAGGACTCAAGAGTGTTACCGCTGCTTTCTCTGAAGGCTGAGTATTTATGGATGACAGTCCATCCCTTTGAGCTTGAGTGGTTTATAATTCTATGCATTCATCAAGCAGAGTGGCTTGCTTCCCTTTCCTCTCTGCCATCTCCTTACAGAAACAGACTTACAAAGTATGCATCAGTACAAACAGAACACTTGATTAACTAAAGACTAGAGTTTAAATTGTGTGTGTGTGTGTTCATGGAAAGTACCCCCAATGATTAAACTGTCTCTATGTGCTAGGCTTCAATGGCAATTTGCACTTGCATGTATTAACTCTAGTATTAACTAGAGTAGCACAAAGTAACATGGACAATAATATTCTTATAATATCCTCATGGGTTATGAACATTTACAAACATTCTTCTTGGATCAATGGGAACAGCAGTCTTCATTTCTTGGTCACTTAGAGAGAACATTTTAGAGCAAAAGTGATGGTCTGTCCTCGTCACTTTCCTATTGTTGTGGAAGAGACACTATGACCATGGCAACCCATTAAAAAAACACTTATTGAAGCTCATGTTTCCAGAGCGTCAGAGTCCATGATCATTATGGCACACAGTAGGACGGCAGGATGATAAACATGGATCTGGGGAAGGAGTTGAGAGCGACCTGAGTGACGAGCATGAGGCAGAGATAGAGAGCTAACTTGGAAGGTCTAGACTTCTGAAACCTCAGAGCCCACTCCCAGTTACACACCTCCTCTGTAAGGCCACACCTCCTGATCCTTCCTAAACGGTTCCCCTTGCAGGGGGCCAAACATTTCAATACTTGAGCTTATGGGGCATGGCATATCATTCAAACCTCCACACTACTCATAGCTCCTATTTGCCCTTCTGTCCAGGAGTTTTCTTCATCTTGTAAGAGATGGTTCACCCAGGAGGTTTTACCCTTGGGTATGACCAGATGGGACTAGCTGATGGCTAATGACTGAGTCAAGTAAACAAAAGCCTGAAGGAGGCAATTAGTATTGCCTCATACTTCAGTGGATCCACGGACCAGATCAGAGTTCAAACCTACCCAGACTAAATCCTTCTTCAGCCTTTGCCTCACCCCTTTACTTATAGGCCACACCTCTAAGAATTTTTGTATTGCCACATGTGCTCAGATTTCAGTCTCAGAGTCTTTTAACTAAAAATTAATCTAAGTCTCTGTATGTACTAGTTATTGTGCTATCAGGGCTGGGGATGTAACTCAGTTGGTAGAATGCTTATCCAACACATGTGGCAACTAGGATTCAATTCCCAATAACACGTAGAACTGAGTATGGTGTCCCAAACCTGCAATCACAGAACTGAAGAGGAGGAGGCAGGAGGATCAGAAGTTTGAGGTCATGCTGGGGTCAATAAGACCCTGTTTAAAGAAAACACGATTTTGATACTTAGGGAATGAAAACAGTACTACGTATCTACTATCTTCTGGAGCTTTTGTGACTCATGAATATGAGAGCTTCTTGAGTCTTTCATGAGATCATATTTAAGACTGTGGCCAGGGGGCTCATTGTGGGAGGTCACTGAGGTCCCAATAGTTCCTCCATATGGCTGGTAAGCTATGGCTGTCCAGCAACAGTGCCAAGTGATTACTTATTGGAAATCTCTCCTTTGGGTTGTTCAGCTGTGCTCATGATGTGAAGCTGCCTTCCCCTATCATACAGATTTTAAAACAATAGAAGAACAGGCAACTTGTTTTATTTGATTATACTTTAGAAGGCATCATTTCTATAGTAGCCTATCAGTTAGATCCGTCATGTCTATTTCCTGTCAGAGGAAACTCATAAAGGCATGATTACCAGTGACTTTGGGAAACATCTTGTCTCCCACTCCATCAAAAGTAAACCCACTATGAACTGTGCAGGATTCCTATAACCAACATCAGTTGATTCCTTTCTTTGGCTAGCTATGTGTTTTCTAACAGTACAATTTGCCACCCTCTTCTTTTCCTCCAAAATGCACATCTCACACCCTAGCTTTGGTGATTGTATGCATTATTTACAACCAGTAAATGTGTAGTAGCAACCATGTCACAGGTATAAGAAAAACAGCAGGAGCGCTGTGTTCTGATGGCCCTGGCATGCCTCCTCACATGTCATGTCATCCCATCAGGGTCCATGTGCTGATCGAGAATGAAGGTGGTACCTGTATTAACATGGAAACCCTGAGGTGTCTTCAGGCTGTAATGCTCAGGAACACAAAGTGCAAGCAATATAATGCCACTGGAGGAGAAATCATGTAGGACAGAGATGTCAGAAACAGGAGCCAGGAGCTGGATTGTTTGCTTCAGATAGGAATCCAATGTACAGACACAAAAGAATGCTCTTAATTTATTGCTGAGTAGATAATAGCTCATGTTCACAGGGCTGTGTAAATTCTGCTCCTTCAAGAATTCAGAGAAAATGTTTCAAGAGAATCATCCTAGACATCTTCTATCATAAATCTGGTGTAGAGTGGAGATAGGGTCTCTGGTGTTGCTGCCTGGCAGGATTTACAAATTTTCCGCAAAATGGAGCAAGTGTGGGTTTGGTTGCTTCATTGTGGGCAAGCTTTAACTTCCTCCCCACTCTTCCCCCATTAGGGTCACTCTTTCATAGCCCCTTTCTTCACTGAGAGTAGAGCTATTGAGAAGTAGGACAGAGGATTGTGGTATCAAGCACAGCTCTACTTGAAACGTTTCTCCTTTCCACTGTTCATCGTGGGATCTTGAAGAGGTGGGTTCACCACAGTTTTCTTATCTTCAAAACTCATCTAGGACTGGAGAAGTTGCTCAGGTTTTTCAAGAGCATTTGCAACTTATGGCCGCACAGAACCAAGGGAATCTGATTCTTTATTCTGGCCTCCATGGGTACCTTCCCACCACACACACACACACACACACACACACACACTTAAAAGTAAAAATAAATAAATAAGTACAAATCTTTTTAAAGATTAAAAAAGTTTAAATGTTCACACACAATTCTACAAGGCCCGAAGAGTTTCATGAAATCATGTCTGTGTTAGCACAGTTATCATTCATTAAAATCATGCAGTATGTTAGGGCTCTCATCTTTCTGTTTCCCTCCTCCATGCTTGCTTCTTTGGCTTCTCATTTAGCTCTAATCAGGAGGCAGAACCTTGGGCTGTATCTTAGTCAGGGTTTCTATTCCTGTACAATCATCATGACCAAGAAGCAAGTTGGGGAGGAAAGGGTTTATTCAGCTTACACTTCCACATTGCTGTTCATCACCAAAGGAAGTCAGGACTGGAACTCAAGCAGGTCAGGAAGCAGGAACTGATGCAGAGGCCATGGAGGGATGTTTTTTACTGGCTTGCTTCCCCTGGTTTGTTCAGTCTGCTCTCTTATAGAACCCAAGAGCACCAGCCCAAAGGTGGTACCACCCACAAGGGGCCCTTCCCACTTGATCACTAATTGAGAAAATGCCCCACAGCTGGATCTCATGGCGGCACTTCCCAACCAAAGCTCCTTTCTCTGTGATAACTCCAGCCTGTGTCAAGTTGACACACACAACCAGTCAGTGCAATAAGCAGATCCAGGCTACACTCTCAATAGTTCATGTCCATTGACACGCCTATACCAACCATGCTTCCTATCCCAAAGTTTCATAGCCAATGCTATCCCTCTCCCCCCAAAATTATCCAGTGCTGTCAGCTGGGGACCAAATGTTCAAACACTTGAGTCTGTGAGGCTCATTCAACATTCAAATCATATCACCCCTTAGCTAGAGTGTTACTTCTTTGAGACTTAAGTTTCTTTAACAAGGGATGATGAGTTCATAGTTTTGCTGAGAACACAGTAGGAGACAATGTGTGGGAAAGCATTTAGTAAATGCTCAGTTGTGTGGAACCAGATGGACAATTATTAATTTTGGATGTAGGGTGTGGCCTCATGAATCCTGTGCAATGGAAATCTTGAGTTCACATAAGTAAGCCTTCCCTCTATTTGGGAAGGGGTGTGTGTGTGATGCATATGATTTTTATTCTGCAGATGGAGATACTATGTAATGAATAAGACTCTGATGGAACAATCCTTGAAGACTAATTTTTCTGACACAGAAACGGTGTTTCAAAAACAGTAAGTTCTACACACTCACACACACACACACACACACACACTCACGTGTGCGCACACACACACACACATGCACACGCACATGCACTCGCACACATACACACACACACAGACATGCACACACAAACCCTGAGGCCCTAGTCTCTAGAGTGACAGTTTCTCAGCACATAGAATCATTCTTCTGAATGCATTCAACTTGCCTCAGAGTGTGCAGAACCCTAGCATCTCTGGTTCTTTGGGAAAATGTCAGGTAATGAGGTCGGCTCCCAGTTCTGAGAGCCAAGCCAGTTTACAGAAGGAATTTCATTTGCAAAATGTCTCCATGGCTTTCCTCGGCTCAGGGAAATCCTAGCAACAACGTTTAAGCTTCTGGCCTTACTGCTAGGGGCTTTCCACTGAATTACACATGCGATCTGGCCCACACACTTTAGAATTCATGGCTTTCATTTTTCCAGAACCAGATAAGCCCAGAACATAAGAGATTAATTAAAAACAACTGATTGCAGTGATTACCCTCCCTTCATGGAGTTCCCGGGAACAGTGTAACTCTCAGTGTCTGGTCTGGGATCAGTGATATAGTTTGGAAACTCGATCAACCTTGCCTTTCAAGACAGATAAGTAAGGAAGCCTGGGATAGGGATGTCAGAGCCACAATTCTTAAGACCCCGAGATCTACATGGGTCCTTAGAAACAATAGTTTCTGACTTTGTTTAAGCATGGTCTTTTCTAAAACTGTGGCTGACTGTAGGGTTGAACTTTGTGCTGGGAATCTGGTATTGTTTTAAAGTTGACTCATACACAGTATACCTTCTGGATGCTTGTCTGTGACTTAACCTTGCCATTCCCAAGCCTTCAATTTATTGTGCAGAGGACTCTGTCTTCTCTGTAGGCTGGAGCAGGATTTGATGCCACATTGTGACTTGTAAGTTGGATTGAAAATAAGAACAGGTGTACACTGGGCAAAATCATGGAGTGTAGATATTTAATCAGATTAATAACCAGGCTCTCCCACCTCTTTCTGCTGTTATAATCACTCTGCCTATCTCCATGCTTGCAAAATATTTGGGAGAGTTTGACTCTTCCCATCCATCCTTCTGTTTCTCTTCCCACTGGTTGAGGAGAAAGACTGGTTCAGCACTCCCTAGACAGAGAGGTGACAGTCATACTCACACATTCTTATCACTATAGCAAGGTTGGGGCTAGAGAAGGGAGAAGAATTCCTTTTGTGCTAAAGGAGAAAATGTCATTGCCCAGTGTGTGAAGTAAGAAAACAGGAGAGCAGTGGGCTGTAAAGAATATAATAATGTTTCCCCCCAAAAAAAGAAATGCAATCAGAAGGAGAACATGGGTCCAAGTTCAAACACAAGAGTAAATTAAAGATTACAAAGTGCCCTGTTAGGTGTCATAGAGCAATTGACAGAGGTTTTTCCACTTCAGAGACATTCCCCAAGGCTGGCAAAAATGAAATAATATAGCCACTTTTAGACATCATAGGAGTCTACTATGCCACCTTTCCATTTTCTCCTTGAAGGATTTGCAAAGAAAAGGTGCTTCTGTTAGTAAATTATTATCAATTAACCAAGAAGGTAAAGGACTCAAAATGATCTATGATAAACGGGAGGTATATGACTTCCTGGACATGCATTATATAGTTTGCTTAAATAACAGTGTGGAAAGCTTAGGAGAAAATTGATGTCTGATATAATATCATTTTAAACTCATGGGATAAACCCCTTAAAAGTATAGCAGTATGCTAGTAGTGGTGGTTATTGTCGATGTTTAAAAGCTAAGATGATGGCTAAACTTTAATGAGCGGTAGCTGCTGTTTAGAGGAGGTCATATGAATGTCATCTGTTAAAAAAAAAATCCAAGGCTTCATTTAAGTTTACCCAGCCAATGCAGACATGATTAGAATTATTTTCAATGTTTTGGATTTCTATTACTGTATTTGTTACTTTCCTGTCTCTCTGACTTCAGGACGTGCTGGAAATAAGTTAGAGGAGAAAGAGATTTTTCTCAGCTCCTAGTTTCAAACCACCATGGCAAGGAAGGTTCGGTAGAAAAGGAGTGCGTGGAGACTGTAGTTTATGGAGTCTGTGGAGGAAGGCCTTCACATCATGGTGGACCAAAACACAGGGAGGGGGAGGCCAGAACCAGAGGTCGGGACACAACCTCCAAACACCAGCCAGCTAGCATGTACCTAAGAAAGTCTTCATAGGCTCCAAAAATATCAGTACCATTCGGCAAAGAACAAGAATTCAGAACATGAAGCATGATCCTGTGGAGAAAAATTTCAGTCCAAAGCATGGCGATTCCTAGAGCCCATTTTGAGATGCTTAGAGCACAAACCACTGAATCCCTATGTGAGGTTAGCCATCAGAGGTTGGGTGATTGATGCCAAGTTTAGACACCATTGAGCTAGACTTACCCCCATGTTCTTCCTCAGCCATGAGGAAGGATTTGAATGGGGAAACACCTACCGAGAGAAGAACAACGCTCAGAGATTTTTCCTCAGACCAACTCAGAAACAGGAGGCTACATCGAGGGGTTGGAATGAGGAGAGGAACCACAGTTGATTACAAACAAAAGCCACCTCTGTCTTCTTCCCTCCTTGCTTGATTCTTTCTTCCTTTATATGGTTTTGAAAAGTGAGAGGCTTGGTTCCAGGATGGATCTGATTTCTGTAGATGACATGGGTCTCTGCAAGGTAGGGTCTCCTCTGACTGGAACTTGGGTTCCTCAACTGTATTAGTTTATGAAGTCTGACTTCATGAAGATATGAAACTGCTGCTTCAAAAGCACCGGGCAGTGATCAACCCCCGGGGCCTTTGCAGGTGTGGCATCCTCAATTTTGAGCTTTAACACACCCGTTACATACCCTGGGCTTAGAAGTGGGTATCCAAGCACAGTAGTTTTCCACAGCATCCACTGCAGCACACAGGGAAACAGTTGCAGCTGGGTCTTCCCCAGGCTAGGATCTCAGTCACGTGTTTCTTTGTGTGCCTTTCCCATGTAACATATGGTATGGCACAGGAACAAGGGCAATCTGCCATCTCTTAATACATATAAAGTCCCACTCTGTTCTTTCTGGGTTCTGGCCCTAGCATCCTTCTGAAGTATAATATAACAAGATGTAATAATTATAATCAGTATTAGGGACATGGGCATATTAATCATGGTAACATGAACTGAATCAGAATCAGCCGTTATGTTTTAACTGTAAGCCACTGACATTTCTCTGCGCCATTAGGAATTTACCAGAAGTGTGTGGGTTAATTCAGAGGCTAATTTAAAGGCCGATGGGAGGAATCAGAAACCAAAGATTTTTATGGGACCAGATGGCAAGGAATAATAAACAGCTTCTTTGAGCACTAAAACTGACATGAACATGTCAGTCCGTTTAACCCAGCCAGCATTGCCCAGAGAAGAGGTGATGCTGCTGTATCTCCAGGCTTGTTACCCAGGAGATGAAGCAGAAAGAATTCTCTCTGTTTGAACATCCAAGGGACCACCCACAGGAAGACATGTGCTCATACTCTATACACATTATTCCAAGCCTCAACACGGTATTAGCACAACATCTCTAGATCCAGGGTTTCTAAGGGTCAAAGAGGCTCAGCTGCTTTTCCAGGATCAGGTAGCAGAGCTGCCTAGACTGTGCCTTGGACTTCCCTGATTCTATAGTTGGCTATCACAGGGTGCTCTTTGCAGGTGTGGTGGTTTGAATATGCTTGACCCAGGGAGTGGCACTGTTAGGAGGTGCGACCTTCTTAGAGGAAGTGTGTCATGGTAGGCATGGGATTTAAGACCCTCATTCTAGCTCCCTGGAAGCCAGTCTTCTCCTTACAGCCTTCAGATGAAGATGTAGAACTCTCAGCTCCCCCTGCACTATGCCTACCTGGATGCTGCCATGTTCCTGCCTTGATAATGGACTGAACCTTTGAACCTGTAAGCCAGTCCCAATTAAATGTTGTCTTCATAAGAGTTGCCTTGGCGGAGAAGCATCTTAAAAAATGCTCAACTTCATTAGTCATTAGGGAAATGCAAATCAAAACAACCCTAAGATTTCATCTTACACCAGTCAGAATGGCTAAGATTAAAAATTCAGGAGACAGCAGGTGTTGGAGAGGGTGTGGAGAAAGAGGAACACTTCTCCACTGCTGGTGGGGTTGCAAATTGGTACAACCACTCTGGAAAGCAGTCTGGCGGTTCCTCCGAAAACTGGGCACCTCACTTCCAGAAGATCCTGCTATACCACTCCTGGGCATATACCCAGAAGACTCCCCACCATGTAATAAGGATACATGTTCTACTATGTTCATAGCAGCCCTATTTATAATTGCCAGATGCTGGAAAGAACCCAGGTATCTCTCAACAGAAGAGTGGATGCAAAAAATGTGGTATAGCTACACAATGGAGTACTATTCAGCCATTAGAAACAATGAATTCATGAAATTCTTAGGCAAATGGATGGAGCTAGAGAATATCATACTAAGTGAGGTAACCCAGACTCAAAAGGTGAATCATGGTATGCACTCACTAATAAGTGGATATTAACCTAGAAAACTGGAATACCCAAAACATAATCCACACATCAAATGAGGTACAAGAAGAAAGGAGGAGTGGCCCCTGGTTCTGGAAAGACTCAGTGAAACAGTATTCGGCAAAACCAGAACGGGGAAGTGGGAAGGGGTGGGTGGGAGGACAGGGGAAGAGAAGGGGGCTTACAGGACTTTCGAGGAGTGGGGGGGGCTAGAAAAGGGAAATCATTTGAAATGTAAATAAATTATATCAAATAAAAAAAAAAAGAGTTGCCTTGGTCTGTTCACAGCAGTAAAACCCTAACTAAGACAGAAGTTGGAACCAGGGACTGGGGTATTGCTGTGCTAGGCCTGGCCATGCTTTTGATTGGAAATATGGATTTGGGGACTTTGGATTTGGAAAGCAGTGGAATGCTTTAAGTGAAGTTTAAATGGGATATCCTAGTAGGCATATAGAAGACTTTGTTGCTGAGAGTTCTACATCTTCATCTGAAGGCCCTAGGAAAAGACTGGCTCCCAGGTAGCTAGGATAAGGGTCTTAAAGCCAACACCCACAGTGACACACTTACTCCAACAAAGCCATATCTCCACATAGTGCCACTACTTGGGTTAAGCATATTCAAGCCACCACAGTGGGTGAGTTTGTAATATCTTTTAGATTCTTGTGACATGTTTGTGCATGTGCATTTTGATGTGTATATAGATCCCTATGTTAGTACAGGTATGTATGTATCCAAGTGCATGTATGTGATGGTGCCGTAGAAGTCAGAGGGCAATTTCAGGTGTCATTCTCAGGTGTTGTCCACCTTTCTCTTGAGGCAGTGTCTTTTTTTTTTTACAACAATTTCACACTTTTTTATTAGATATTTTCTTTATTTACATTTCAAATGTTATCCCCTTTCCTGGTTTCCCCTCTGAAAACACCATATCCCATCTCCCCTCCCCATGCTCACCAACCCACCCACTCCTGCTTCCCTGTCCTAGCATTCCCCTATACTGAAGCATCAATCCTTCTCAGGGCCAAGAGCCTCTCCTCCCTTTGAAGTCCAACAAGGCCATCCTCTGCTGCATATGCATCTGGAGCCATGGGTCCTCCCTACCAAATCTTTGGTTGATAGTTTAGTCCCTGGGAGCTAATTTAGTCCCTGGGTGGTTCATACTGTTGTTCCTTCTATGGGACTAAAAGCTCCTTCAGCTCCTTGGGTGCTGTCTCTAGCTCTTCCATTGGGGACCTTGTGCTGAGAGTAACCACCTCTGTGTTTGTCAGGTACTGGCAAAGCCTCTGTGGAGACAGCTATATCAGGCTCATGTCAGCAAGTGCTTGTTGGCATCCACATTAATGTCTGGGTTTGGTGACAGTATATGGGATGGATCCCCTGGTGGGGAAGTCTCTTGATAGCTTTTCCTTCAGTCTCTGCTCCACATTTTGTCTCTGTATCTCCTCCCATGGGTATTTTGTTCCCTGTTCTAAGAAGGACCAAAGAATCCATTTTTTTTGTTTTTATTTATTTATTTATTTATGTATTTATTTATTCGATATATTTTTTATTTACATTTCAAATGATTTCCCCTTTCCTGGCTCCCTACTCCCTGAAAGTCCCATAAGCCCTCTTCCCTCCCCCTGTTCCCCCATCCACCCCTTCCCACTTCCCTGTTCTGGTATTGTGAGGCAGTATCTTAATCTGGCCTGTAGCTCACCATGTAGGCTGGGTGAGTTGGCTACTCCGTGAACTCCAGAGATCTGCCCAGCCCTGGTATGGCAAGTACATGCCACCAAACCATGGCTTCTGGAGATCTAACTTGGGTCCTCATGCTTGCAAGTTGACTGAGAGCTATTAATTTTAAGGTGTGTGTGTGTGTGTGTGTGTGTGTGTGTGTGTGTGCACGTGCATGCGTGTGCATGTGCATAAGGATGTCAGATTTTCTGAAGCTGGAGTTACACGTGGTTGTGACTCACCTGATGTAGATCTGGGAACTGAGTTCTGGTCCTCTGGAAGAGCTAGGGCTCCTTATGACTGAGCCACCTCTTCTGCTTCTCCTTGTCTGTTTATAGACACGGTCTTACTACATAGCCCAGACTGGCCTAGAACTCAGAATCATTCTCCCCCAGCTTCTCAAATGCTCAGAGTACATATATGCACCACCCCAATAAGCCTGCTCCTTGAGGGCTTTTCTTCCCCTTCATCAACACACTCACTGGGAATACTAGCCAAATAGAATGGGGCCATTGGGTACACTTACACCTTACAAAGCTCCATTAAGCTTTGTGGTTCTTAAACTTTCCAATAAGTGGGTCACTGCCGGAGTGGACTTTCCCAAGCACTCTTTTAGCATCTGTATGTGTCTCACAATATGCTCCACAGGAGCTTTTCAGACACTCTTGACAAATATTCTAGCATCTACTGATACTATGTATTTACTGGTCAGCAGGTCTCCAGCTCTACTGTACAAGCAAATCATTTTCCTCTGGTAATGAGTGGGCGTCTTTAGTCTTTCAGTGGGTGTTCAGAACTGTGGTGCCCCATTTCTCATAGTTACTTGGTTCCTGGCTCTCACCCTTTCTATTTTGTCGTTTTGCCAGCTTTCCATCCTTGGGGCAACTAGGTTTCCGCTATTTTTGCCCAGACATGCCCCACCCATCTCCTTCCTGTACCCAGGCTCCCCATCTCAAGTTGTCAGTCCGAAAGATTGACGTGTGCACACCATGAAGGAAACCTATGCAAGCTGGTTATGTGCTACTTAGAGTTCTTATTGTCTACTTAGCACAGTCAAGAGTCATCTGGGAGGAGGGGATCGATTAAGACACTGCCTTGGTCAGATTGGGCTGTGAGCACACCCGTGGGTGACTGTTTAGACGGCTAATGGATTTAGATGGCTCCAGCCCATGAGCAGGACCTAGGCAGGTAGTCCTAGGCTTCAAAAGAAAGTCAGTGAGTGAGTTGGTAAGAAATGCTCCTCCGTGATTTCTGCTTCAGAGTCCTGTCTTGAGTTCTATCCTGCCTTGGCTTTCCTGGATGATGGTCTGCACCCTGTGAGAAGACACGATGTCTTCTTTCCCCATGAGCTGTTTTTGGTCAGAACATCTTACCGCTGCCACAGAATGAAGCTAGAACATCGCAGAAGTGGCCAAACCAGGGGATCCTTGGTTAAGCTTGATTAAACTGTCTGCACATTGTCCCAAGGGTCACCTTATAGGATGTTTAGGCAGCTCTCTTCTCCCAGACCTGCTCTGCCTTTACAGTATCCCTGACCATGCCTCCCCATTGCAACCCACACTGGGTCACTCCAGTTCCTCTCCTCCTGAGCTCTGATGGATTTTTCCAAAGGGAAACTCTGAACGCAGACCTCCTCGGATGGCCATGCTCCACCCTCTGAAATGCTACCTCTGTCTCAGGACCCGGCTCATTGCCATTTTCCGTGAAGCCTCTCCTTCTCTGTGGTTAAAGCCCGCCTCTCCCCTCGCTGGGCTTCTGTTACATTTTCTGCTTTTCTTAGAAGACAAATCATGTCTGCTTCATGTCATGGTTGTCTGTCGTCTGTCCACCTCTCTCAGGAGGGGGGTCTCAGACCCCTTGGCACAGAGTCACCTGAAGTTGGGGAGAGTCTGTGTTAAACTCTGCCTTCCTTTGCATGTGGACACCTGTTCACGCTGAGGTCTAGAATTTACTTTTGTTTTCCCAGGATGGTGGGTCTCAGTTTCCCTGATTTTGGTTCTTGCTTCCTGGGGACGGTCATGGAAGATGCTCTGTCTCCATGAGTGGCAGGCAGATGATCCCAAGTGATTCTCGCCTCTATATTATGCATTCTGGGTCACAGAAACACAGAGAGAAATGATTCCCTGAAGGCTTGTCTGTGAGTTTCCCCAACTTAAAAAAAGAAAATACACCATTGCTTTCCTGGCTAAATCAAGTTTAGGTAAGTGTATCCTACTTTAGTTCCTCTTACTGAAATAAAATATTCAGATGAGAAGAAGCTTGGTAGATGTACTGGCTGGTTTTGTTGTCAACTTAACACAGGCTGGAGTTACCACATAGAAAGGAGTTTCAGTTGAGTAAGTGCCTCCATGAGATCCAGCTGTGGGGCATTTTCTCAATTAGTGATCAAGGGGGGAGGGCCCCTTGTGGGTGGTGCCATCCCTGGGCTGGTAGTCTTGGGTTCTAAAAGAGAGCAGACTGAGCAAGCCAGGGGAAGCAAGCCAGTAAGAAACATCCCTCCATGGCCTCTGCATCAGTTCCTGCTTCCTGACCTGCTTGAGTTCCAGTCCTGACCTCCTTTGGTGATGAACAGCAATGTGGAAGTGTAAGCTAAATAAACCCTTTCCTCCCCAACTTGCTTCTTGGTCATGATGTTTGTGCAGGAATAGAAACTCTAACTAAGACAGTGGAGAAACGATTTATTCCAACTTATAATTCTAGGTTACAGCCCATCAGAGCAAAGAAGTCAAGTGGTCAGGAACCTAAAACAGTTATCACACCCACAGCTGAGAGAACAATGAATCTATGCATGCTTGTCACTTGGTTCTTAGCCAACTCTTCAGTATAGAAAAGATTATTTTTGTTTGCATCTGTCTGTATCTGTCTGTCTGTCTGTCCGTCCATCCATCCCCACTCCCCCCGTGTGTGTGTGTGTGTGTGTGTGTGTGTGTGTGTATGTGTGTGTGTGTGTGTGCAAAGGAGATCAGAGAATGACTTTTCAGGAGACAGTTTTCTCCTTCTACCATATGGATCCTGGGGTATCAAACTCGGGTCATTGGGCTTTGGGGCAAGCCCCTTTATTGGATGAGCCACCTCATTGTCCAGTGACTCCTGAATTTAATGTCCTATCATTGAACAGCCATTCTTCTTGTTAGTCACCTTTTGCAGAGCACTATCCTTGGGGCAGAGCATCTGCCATCTCATAAGACTGGGTGTGTCTGCTTGGCAAAGATTGACACCATTGAGCTTGTTGACTGTTGAAGAGGACATTGATTTGCAGAGAGCTCGAGTTAGGGGTGGTTTGGAACTTCCCAACATGGTTGCTGGTAACAGAACCCAGGTACTCTGAAAGACAAGCAAGTACTTTTCACTCACCAAGTCATCTCTCCAGCCCTGAATGCTTTCTCCATTCTTACTGAGTCTGGGACCCAGACTTGAGGAAGGTGCTGACTATAAGGAGATGTTTCTTCCCCTATCAATTAACTTAACCAGGACAATCTGCCATAGACATATCCGTTGGACAATCTGATCTAGACAGTCCCTCACTGGGACTCTTTTCTTAGATATCTGGATTATGTCTAGTTGGCAATTAACACTAACCAGCACAGTAAGGAGAGAATGGACTTGTTCCCTCAGCTATACTGAGACCCTGAGGTATCTCATGCCTCAGAAGAAAGCTGCCCACATGACAAGGACCCCAGATAAGGAAATTAGGACCAATCGTCATGGCTTTCAGCTGAGGAAATAAAAGTACAGGAACCCAAGTGTTTGAAGTGGAGAGAAAGAAGTCTGCTTTTGTTATTGAGACAGGCACCTCATATAGCCCATGCTGGTCTCAACTTCATAATCCTCCTGCTTCAGCCTCCTCAGTGTTGGGGTTGGTAACAAGGCATCCACCACCCTGACAAGTGAGACTGTCCCTTTTGTACCAACTTGCCTAGTGATTCCCTTTAAAGGGATTGTTTTTAATTTAGCATAAACTTTATTTGGTATTAAATCAACATAAATCATGAAAATATGTTTCCTTAATCTCCAAACTGTCTTTCCACTGGCCGTCAATAATCTGTTAGTCTCAATAGCCCCATACACCCAGTGGGCCACATTTGTCAAGACAAAGAATTTGCTGAATTTGACACAGCAGCGGATTGAAAACAGGGTCCTGTCTGCGACATCCCCATTATGTAGGGGACACTCAGTGCATGGCTAGCCCAGAGTAAGAGCTCAGTGAGCAGGCTTTGTGACTTGTCTTGCTGGCCTGTGAAGCTGCACCAGAAGCCAGGCCTTACCCATCCTTATGACCTGTAACTATAGCCTGTGTGCACCCCAGATGGTACAGAAAACTGCCTCCATTGTAGGGTTGAGTTCAGTTTGCTGGATTCTCAGAAATGATCCATCACTATATAGAAAAACCCAATTACAAATCTCTTGGCCATTTTGGGTTTTACTTGTGAGACAGGGTCTCCAGTAACTCACACTGGTCTCAAACTCACTGTGTACCCAAGAATAACCTTGATCATTTCCTGCCTCTACATCCTGAGTACTAATGTTATAAGCATATACCACCTGTCCCATGGATGTGGTACTGGAGATCGAACCCAGGGCCTTGTGCTTGCTAAACAAGCACTCCATCAACTGAGATACATCTCCATGTGACCATTTGTTGGCATCTCTGGTTTTATTCATGGATATCTTGCTTTTAGCCAATCAGAGCAAAAGAGAACAGAAGGAAGGACCGCCCGCACGTGCCATAGGCACAGGGAAGGCAAACTCTTGCTCTAGGCATGTTTGCAAATCTGAAAATATTTTGGATGCTTTTGCCCTGCCACCTATCCTGGTTCAGTGATCAGAAGGAATGTGTGAGGGGACAGCATTCCATTGGATGAGCCTCTGTGCCACAGGAGAACTGGGGCTGTGATCGGGGCCTCTGCTTCCTGGAGCTGGGCAGACAGTTGCATTCAGCCACTGGCAATGAGAATAGACTTTTGCTCAGCGTGATGTGGTAAAATCTCTTAATATATTAAATGTGTCCCACACATGCAGGTCTAAGGCTGACTTTGCTGGGAAAAACAGAGAATTATGTTTCTGCTTTACTAATACATTGGAAATGATAAGAAGATAAAGCTTGAGTCGGGAGGGTGGTGAGGAAAACTCTGGCAGTTGTTGAAACACAACAGGTTGCAAGCTGTGGACTTGTGTTCAGTTTGAGACTTTTTTTTTATTGCTTGGTAGAGCCCTTCAAACTACCTGCTTCCTTTCCCTGAATATATTAATGTAATACCTGTCATTGGTTGGTTTTTACCATTAAATAAGCAAACAATATTTGAACTATTAACTATGCTTTTCTGGTTTCTATTCTGGGATATTCGAGCTAATTAATCATGGGCCAATAGAAGCCTGGCTTGTAACATGGGGGCACTTTCCCATGTTACCTGGCTGCTGCTAGCATCCTAAGGGGGGAAAACACGCTAACAAATAAGGCCTCTCACAGACAAGAGTCTCGACTCTGTGTCGTGATTGTGCCCACATGCACATAAATACATGTATGTGTGATGCCTATGTGGTTCAAAGAACTTTGGAATCTTGTCAAATGTTTTAAAATTAAAAAATGAAATACTTCGGGGTAGTGGTGGCACACGCCTATAATCCCAGCACTTGGTGGCAGAGGCAGGCAGATTTCTGAGTTCGAGGCTAGCCTGGTCTGCAGAGTGAGTTCCAGGATAGCCATGGCTATACAGAGAAACCCTGTCTCGAAAAATAAAATAAAATAAATAAATGAAGAAAGAAAGACTTCTTTTTAATCTTTTTTAAGCAGAAAAAAAAAGAAAAAATTCTGACAAATTTTAATTACAGGTTAACACTCTTAAACTGAGGGTTTGATTTACTGGAGTGAGAACAGGAAAACTGAGAAAGCAGAACTGTAAACAGTATTTTACCTGGCCACCAGAACTTTGCTGACTCCTGGTACACTAAAACCACCGAGACTTACGTGGGTTTAATTAAGCCAGACTCGGAAAGCAGCTCAAGAATGGTGACTGTCTTCAGAGTTTCTTCCTTCTGAAACATTTCTTCTAAGCTCAGAAACTTTGCCCAGATATTTCTGTGACCTGCCTGAACAGTGGGTTGCCATTTTGGATTCGTATCTCAATTCCTTCTCTTTCTCACATTCTTCTCTTCACTTCTTCCCATAAGGGAAGAAATCACTCATGTTCTCTCAGTCCGTGCTTGCTAGTCACGCCCACAGACGGGACCCAGACTGAGGAGGTGTTTGGTTTAGCTCTCCACTGGCCAGGTTGTTTGAACACAGATTCTGTGAGACGGCCAATCTTTCAGGAAAATGGGAGGTTTTGAACATTTGGGACAAATTAACCAGTTTGACAAGGGCAAAACAGTCCCCCCTTTTAAGATGAAGTGCTTCTTAAGTGCCGATACTGTTTCTGGCCCATATGGAGAGAATTCCTCCTCCCCTGTCTGCTCTGAAAAGGCATTGGAACCCAATGTGAGAGGAGGGGAGGCAGACACCCTGGCTCTCCTGTGGCCGGCTCTAGAGTCCTGAGCGATCAGACCATGATAACAATCCCAGTCGAGTCTGAACTTGTCCTGACCTTGGGGTTTTCAATCTTCTCTGCCGTTACTTTGGGTGACTTTGGTGTCTTCCATCTTCCCCCCTCTGATCATTTCAACACCTTATCTTGCATTATTTCTCCTTCAGTAATAACCATGATCTACAGCTTGACACTTCACTGAGATAGGGCCAGTTTTCAGGAATATAATCAGTTGCTTGAAAATTCCTGCCTCCAGGATCCTGCGTATGTTCTTAGGGAATGGTGAATACTGACTACAGTTGAGATGCATGGATACCTAGATGAATGGATGGATGGATGGATGGATGGATGGATGGATGGATGGGGGTGGGTGGGTGGGTGGGTGGATAGATGGATGGATAGACAGATGGAGAGATGGATGAATGAATAAATGAATCGGTCAAATAGACATTATTTACCTCTCTCAACTGTCAGATCTTTCTGTGATGGAAACCTCATCTTCTGGACACTCTCCCTTTGACTGACATTTCCAGGGACACAATGCTCACCACCTTGCAAAATACGTGTAGTTTGCAGAACAGTATCAGCTACTCTTCTATTCTGTGTGTCCTGGTTGTGTCTTTGTAGCACCAGAGACTGCTGCTTGTTCATCTATAACTTATCTAGTCTCTTATAAGTACCTGCAACAGGTAGAAGCTCCACAGAGACAGAACTTCTTGTATGCTTGGATGCCCTCGTGGTCTCCACTATTATTTGAACAAAGGATGGATAAATGAATTGAGTAGCTCATCACCTGAGCTAGGAAGGTCTTCTTGGGGGCAGAGATCATGTGCATAGTCATGTTTTACTCAGTAATTAGCCTGGTGTCTAAGACAGAGTCAACATCCTCATAACTGGGAAGGATGCTGGATATCAGAATTAAGTAGGCATGTGATAAAGCCTTTTCTAGCCCACTTGGGAAGTTTTCGGTAATTGCCATTTCTGAAATGTAATTGCTTCAGTTCATAAAATGTTTAAGTAGTAGACAGTGCCCACTTACCTGCGGTGCTAGAAACATTTTTTTTGAATCCTAAAGAACTTAGTAGCACATGACATATAGTGGGTACAAATACAGTGTGTATGCGCAGGACATATGCACATTTGTGCAGGTGTTTGTATGGTGCATTTGTATGTATAAGGAGGTCAAAGGTCAACATTGGATGTCTTTCCCAATCATTCTACCTTATTGTTTGAGATGGAGTCTCTGAAACTGTAAATAGCTGATTCAGCTAGATTGGCTTGCTGCCAAGCCCCATAGCCCCTCCCATTTCCACCTTTCAGCACAGGGATTACAGGTGTGTACCAGCATACCCGATGGCAGCTGTATCTTCTTCTTCTTCTTCTTCTTCTTCTTCTTCTTCTTCTTCTTCTTCTTCTTCTTCTTCTTCTTCTTCTTCTTCTTCTTCTTCTTCTTTCTTCTTTCTTCTTTCTTCTTTCTTCTTCTTTTCTTCTTCTTCTTCTTCTTCTTCTTCTTTCTTCTTTCTTCTTTCTTCTTTCTTCTTTCTTCTTTCTTCTTTCTTCTTTCTTTTCTTCTTTCTTCTTTCTTCTTTCTTCTTTCTTCTTTCTTCTTCTTCTTCTTCTTCTTCTTCTTCTTCTTCTTCTTCTTCTTCTTCTTCTTCTTCTTCTTCTTCTTCTTCTTCTTCTTCTTCTTCTTCTTCTTCTTCCTCTTCTTCCTCCTCCTCTTTTTCTTCTTTTTCTCCTCCTCCTCTTCCTCCTCCTCCTCTTCTTCTCCTTCTCCCTTTTCTTCTTCTCCTCCTCTCCCTCCTTCCTGTTCTCCCCACCCCACATCTCCCTCTTCCTCTTTCTTGTTCTCATTTTTTCCCTCTTCTCCTCCTCCTACTCCAGTTTGGTATGAGAATCTGAACTGAAGTTCTCATGCTAATGAAGGAAGCATTTAACTTACTAAGCCATCTTCCCAACTCTTTAGCAGATTCAGTTTTAACTGTATTAAGAATGTAACTAAACAATCTTCTCTGAGATTATCTGCCAAGGTAAAGAGTAGCGGGCCACCCTATTTACTTGTCTCCCTATATAGACTATTCCTTGGTTCTTGGAAACTATCAGGAATTTCCCAACTGTACCCACAGATGGGGTAGTATCAACATGGTAGAACCCTTGTGCTTTGGTCAGTGGTCCCACATACTTTAGGATATATTTGATATTAGATGTGAATTTCTTGTTTTTCTTTCCAGTTTGTGGCTGCTGGGGTTTTAAACCGCTGCTCCTATATTGTGCATGTTACACAGACACAACACACTCTCATTCATTTTTTCTCTTTCTCTCTCTCTCAAATCTGAATGTGCACGCATGTGCATGTGTGAGTGTGTGTGTGTGCGTGTGTCTGTGTCTGTGAATGCAGTAAATGCAAGAATATGTATTCTATGGTGTATGTGTGTGTGTGTGTGTGTGTGTGTGTGTGTGTGAGTCAGAAGACAACCTAGGACTGTTCTCACCTTCCACCTAGTTTGAGAGAGGGTCTCTTTCATTATATGTACCAGGGCAGCTGGCCAATGAGTTTCCAAAATCTTCTCTTGTCTCTGCTTCCCTCTCACCATAGGGCATCTGCCTAGTTTACATGGCTTTGGAATTTGAATTCACTTCCTCATACTTGTAAGGAAAGGGTTCTACCCACTGAGCCGTTTCCTCACCCCACTCATGCTCCCCGCCCCTTTCTCATTATCCTCTCACTCCAAGATTTGTCTGTCACTGCCCTAAACCATGAACAAATCACAGCCACTTTAAATCTCCCAGTTTAATAAGCACCAGATCTCCCAAATGTCAGAGTCTAGTCTTCCACTAAGTCTTTAACTTGTGGCTTATATTTGCGACTGAGGAAAAAATCGCTCAGTGACATGAAATAGGACGGGAGAGTTGTGGCAGCAGATGGGTTACTCACTGGGCCAAGTGGTTTGGGACCAATTTCTACCATGCAGCTGGACCACATAGAAGCCTTCTGGTCTCTGGGGTCCCTGCCAGAGGTCTTGAGTTCTGCTTAGGTCTGTGCAGACTGCTGTTCTACAGCAAGTGGCTAGTTGTTGAGCAACAAAGTTCCTCTTCTTGAAGATATTTCCAGAGTGGAAAGCCCTCTAATTCCTAACAGAATGTCAGCTTCAGGATTCCAAGGCAACCTTGGTTTTGCCTTTGATTTTCAAAGCTACCTGCTAATTAACCCTGATTTTGGACTGCATCAAAACAGTGTCCTTTTGCGCTGATGGTGGTCTTGTGCACAGGAAGACCCCTCAAAACAGGGATTTTATGGAAAAAGAATCCTAGGACAGGAGTCATTCTTAGGTACTAGATTTTCATATCATTTATAGTTGGTCCTAAACCTTTAGCTCTGGCATCTGAACTCTCATTTCTTCACCCAGATTCTGAGACCTTTCTTCAGATTGCCTGCTTGGAGAATATAGTTCAAGCTGGATCTTGTGGTACAGGTCTGTAATCAGAGCTACTTGGGAGGTTGAGGCAGGGGGACTACTCGGTGAGACTTTTTTTCATAAATTTTAGTATATATTATTAAAATATATATTAATATATTTTATTATATTAATTATATTAAGTATATTTTATTGTATTATATTAATTATCTAGTATATTAATGCATATTAATATAAAATTTATATATTATTAATATATAATATAAATATAATATATATACATAATAGTTCAGTAATATGTTGTTCAACATGTGTGAGGGTTCAGATTAATTCTCAGCACTAGGAAACATAAATCTATACAGTATTGGGGGATTGATGGATATGGGGGACCTATGCCTGATATCTGTGCTCTAATCAGATTGACCTCATCCCAGGGTCAGCTGAATAGTGACTTCTGGTTCATCCATATCCGTAAACAAAGTCCATATCCACCACCTTGGAACCTGTAAGGCTAGGACTCAGACTTAGATTATTAGTCTGGACTATTCTGAGATATTTAGTATGATATTAGAACTTTTTATAAGAAGGCAACAATATGCAGTAAAAGAATCAGGTTGAGAGACAAAAGAAGATCGCCCGAGCAAAAGATTTTTGGTGGTGTCTCGAAGTCAGATAGAACATGAAAGCAAATTATCTCCTGTAGCTTCTAGAAGGACTGCAGCCCAAAGGACACCTTGACTTTATGACTCCATAGATAGGGTGTTATGTATGTGCCAGGGTGACCTCAGACTAGCTGTGTAGCCAAGCATAGCCTTGAACTTCTGATTCTACTGTCTCCACATCCTTAGAGCTTTGTACCTGCCAGGCCCAGTTTTACACTGTACTGGGCATTGAACCTGGGGGGTTGTTCATGCTAGGTAAACACGCTACCAACTGGTTCAAGTTTTCAACCCGTGACTTTAGGGCTTTTGACTTTCAGCCTGCACACCTGTCCTGCCTGCTTACAACCACTATCCACGGCAGCCATGATGACAGGCAAGCCCACTTGTATCAGGTTTGCACTGGAGTTTATCCTTCTCACCTTAGGGAGGATTTCAGTGATTAAAGATGCTGGAAAGATGGTTTCTGAAGTTGATATCAGCTTAAAGTGACTATTAATGATTCTTTAGCATCAAAAGATAACTCTAGGGGGACAAAGAATATGGATGCTTTTCACATGGTGACTCATACATACTGCATGATCAAACTCATTCATTCCTGTCCTTCCCTGGAAAGTCTGCAAACTTTTCCAAAAAATTGCAAGCTGCAGGAAGACAGCTGGCTTCCCTTCTGCTCGATAGTGTTCCCCGTGCTGGGCCTGAAATAAATGCTCAGTCCTTCTCTTTGAACTGAGTAAATGAATAAGTAAAGAAATTCATAAATGGCCAGTGGCTTTCATATGGATGCAGCATTGGAAGGTAACTTCGAAATTTCTTATAAAACAATGACAACCACAACATAGCCTTACCATTCCATCTCCCATTCTTTGGTATTTACCCATCTAAGTTGAAAACTTTTCAACATACACACACACACACACACACACACACACACACAAACCCACACAGTTTTGTTTATAATCATCCAAACTAGAAAATGGTATAACTATGTAATAAACTTTTCACACCTTTAAAAAAAATCAGCCATCAATCCACAAAAACATAAGAAAGTACCTTGTGGTAATGTGAATGTGCTTGGCCCAGGGAGTGGTACTTTTTGGAGGCGTGACCTTGTTGTTGGGGTAGGTGTGGCCTTGTTGGAAGAAGTATGTCACTGTGGGCATGGGCTTTAAGACCCTTCTCCTAGCTGCCTGGAAGCCAGTCTTCTACTAGAGGTCTTTGGATGAAGATGTAGAACTCTCAGCTCCCTTGCACCATACCTACCTCAAAGCTGCCATGCTCCTGCCTTGATGATAATGGACTGAACCTCTGAACCTGTAAGCTGGCCTCAATTAAATGTCCTTATAAGAGTTGCCTTGGTCACGGTGTCTGTTCACAGCAGTAAAACCCTAACTAAAATACACCTTAAATTCGTTACCAAGTGAAAAACATTATACTAGTCAGAGTTCTCTAGAATAACAGAACTGTCACCCTTGAAAAGGCCTTCCATTCCCTGTTCTTACCCACTGAACAGTTCTTTCTTGTTATTAGTGGCTCTTCCAAGGGCCACTAGGGTTTTGACTGCCATGCTCACTCAGGCTGCCCTGTGTTCTCTTTTCTTCAGTACCCCTATAGCAAACTTATTTCTTACCACAGATCCACACTGGCCACAGACCTGTGCTTCCCACGGACCCACGCTTCCCACAGACTCATGCTTGCCACAAATCCATGCTTGCTACAGATCCACGTTTTATCATCACTGTCATACTTACCCACGAGACCTGATAGGTTAGAAGCTCTTGAGGGAGATAAAGAGACCTTTTATATTTGAGTTCTGAATGTCCACTCAGTTCATCACATGTGACAGATCTCCATAAATCTTTGTTGTCTGGATGGTTGAAATAAAAAAAAAAAATGACTGTACTTTGCAACCTCTGCCAAGCTCTGCTCAAACTTCTCCATCTTTTTTAAAGTTACTGCATCTCCTCCCTCTCCTTTCTTTACATAACTCCATGCATGCCACGCTCTGCCAAGATAGTCTCCAGCTCTGAGAGTCTGCAAGACATTATGGTGGCTACTTAAAAGAGCTTGTCTCTGAATTGTATTAGCCTTGGTGTTGACACGAAGATTTGGCTTTTCCTACTAGTGTTGGACTCCTTCATTTTATTCTTCATCTTTATGAATTGTATTTGTAATTTTAAAACAAACCGTATCCTTCTGGAATGATTTACCATGTCCCTGTGCTCAGGCAAGAAGAACATACAGGCACTCCTTTGGGGATACATGATTGGTGGTGAAGTGTGGGATATAGCCCCGTGGGAACACTGAAAGACTGAAGATTCTAAGTAGGGACACTATTTTTAACTGCCAATGAGACATAAGAAGCAATTCTGCTGAAGGGTGTGCAGACATCTGTTTGTGGGGCTTTTCACGGCAAAGTACCTGCTTCTTCCTGTTTTAGATAGATGCTTAACCCCAGACATCATATTTTCTACAGTCTTTTCTTCTAGTCATTATGCAAATGTCATTTCAAGGTATTAGAAAGAACAGTAGTCAGTTGTAATATTTGGTTTCATTAATTTTGACATTTTTAGCTTGTTTGTGTCCAGATTTTAGTAAGAGAAGGCCTTTGAGAGAAGGGCTGGGAAGCATTGCAAAGGCTGGGTAGGGCTAGAAATGAATCTGTCAAAGCAGAGTTGAGGACCCATTGATTTCTGTTGATGCGTTTGACTCTGTGGTTCTGGAGTGCTATGGAAAGTGTGAAAGCTCTCCTTCCTGTCACTTAGAGATGCCACAGCATCTACAACATGGACCATGATGAAGAATGAGTCTGATGTGTACACAATGGTGGGGATAGGCTTTCTCTGGTAGGATGTGGTCGACGCACCACTGAATGGTGTGAAACTGTGAAAGGAACTGGTGTGGAGAACCTGGGGCTCTCCCAGAGGGAGGAGATACAAACATCTAGCTCACTGCTGACAGCTGGGGAGACAGCAGATGTGTGGGGTGTGACTCCAAAAAGCAGACTGGGTGGGGTCGGGGGAGGGATTCCAGATCCTTGTAAGGAGTGGCTTTCTCTGACAGGATATGATGGATGCCTTTTTACTGGAGGTGTCCAAGAAAACATGGAGGTCAGGGCCAACTATCAAGGAACTGGAGAACTTTGGACAAATTTTTTTATTATTATTAGATATTTTCTCTATTTATATTTCAAATGTTATCCCCTTTTCTGGTTGACCCACTGAAGACCCCTTATTCCATCCCCCTCCTCCTGCTTACCAACCCACCCACTCCTGTGTCCTTGTCCTAGCATTCCCCTATACTGGGGCATCGGGCCTTCTCAGAACCAAGGGTCTCTCTTCCCTTTGATGTCCAACAAGGCCATCCTCTTCTACAGATGTGGCTGGAGCCTTGGGTCCCTCCATGTGTAGTCTTTGGTTGGTAGTTTAGTCCCTGGGAGCTCTGGGGGTACTGGTTGGTTCATGTTGTTTTTCCTAAGGGGCTGCAAGTTCCTTAGGCTCCTTTGGTCCTTTCTTTAGCTCTTCCATTGGGGACCTTGTGCTCAGTCCAATGGTTGGCTGAGAGCATCCACCTCTGTATTTGTTAGGTACTGGCAGAACCCCTCAGGAGACAGCTTTATCAGGTCCTTAGTCATCAGGGACAATCTTTTAATTTTATGTTCTTGCAAGGTGGGCTCCACAAGTGATTTAGGAATGATCACGAGAACAAAATTCAATCTAGTCTCCAGAAACCGACCATGTCAACTCTTAATGCATTTTAAAACATTCATACTTTGAAAGCCAGACAATGTGAATTCTGATCCAGACTCCTCTGAACACCATATGAAGTAAATGAAGACAATAGGGCTGGAAACGTTAATTAGCTTAGATTGTGTGAGTGTAAGGGAAAATGTTTTGCATGCACATTACGCAGTAGTTACTCAGGCCAAGGTAGTTTCCTTGATGCATGGCAGAGTACCTGCTGTGTACCTGGGGCATTTGTGTGACCTTGCCTCTTGAGTGAGTCACAAGTAAGGATCTCAAATTTTTAAGGTTTCATTTCTCTTAATGCATGCAGAGCACACAGACTACAGGAATGAGGAAGATGGTCGAGCCAGGGTCCCAACCCAGCACTGTGGCCTCACTAAATAGTGTGTCATTGTGTTGCTTCAACCATGTGAGAATAATTTATAAACGGAGGGTCGTTCCATCTCAAATACCTCTGCTTTGTCTAGAGGTGTTTCTTCAAGCCCCTGCTTGCTATTACTCTAAGAGATAAGCTGTAACCTCAGATAGGTCTCTCTTCTGCTGATTAATATGTTTAATCCTTAAAATTTAACTCTCTCTCTCTCTCTCTCTCTGTCTTTCAAGGGAAATGCACACTTTTAACTGCTGAGCCATCTCTCCTTAACTTGTTTATAATAGGATCAAAAGACAAGCTTAAACACTTGAAATCTATTTTTAGCAGAACAGAGGGCTGATTTTTTTTTTCTTCTGGTAAACTTTAACTAAAATTTTCTGTATCTTTCTAACTTTGTAATAGCACTGCTTGTCTGTCTGTGTCTGTCTCTCTGTCTGTCTCCTTTTTCTTCCTACAGAAGTTGCAGGTGTTGATCTTTTCCAGTGCTTTCCAAATCTTTGCTTTCAGCTGTATCTTTTTGTTTTGTTTTTTGTTTTTGGTTATTTTTTGCTTTTTGTTTTTTTGGTTTTTTGTTTGTTTGTTTGTTTTTTCAAGACAGGGTTTCTCTGTATAGCCCTGGCTGTCCTGGAACTCACTCTGTAGACCAGGCTGGCCTCGAACTCAAAAAATCTGCCTGCCCCTGCCTCCTGAGTGCTGAGATTACAGGTGTGCAACACTATGCCTGGCTTTCAGCTGTATCTTAAGGGCACAGTCTGTAAACAGCTTTAAAATAAATTCAGCCTGTCATAGTGGTGCACCCCTTTAATCCAGAACTCAGGAGGCAGAGGCTGGTGGATCTCTATGAGTTTGAGGCCAGCCTGGTCTACATTATATAGTGGGTTCCAAGATAGCCAGAGCCACATAGAGAGACACTGTCTCAAACTAACATACTAGCTAGCTAGCTAACTAACTAACTAAATGCTAAACTAAATGCTAAGATGACTTCATTGTCCTTCTCTTATCTACTTCATGAAATGTATTGAACACTGAAAAGCATGTTATAGGTTGGAATTTGGATTCTTACATAAACCCACACTGGGTTTGTAAAGCATTGTTCCCACTACAAATATAAGCAATTTTTAAATCTCATTATGTAAATACTAAAGATAAACATCTTGATTTTCCTCTTTCTTCAAGAAATTTTTGAGGGGTCTCTGAGCTTTATCTCCACGTTCTCCTCCTTTTATCCTTTTATCCCCACACTGTAGTATGTAAACTGAGTGTGTGTAGCTCAGCTGACCTCACGGTTTAGCTTCAGTGACTGTCCCTATGTGACGTTGGTTTTATTTTGATATAAATCTCACCATGTAGCTCAGGTTTTGCCTAAGCCTTCCCAGTGCTGGGATTACAACTGTATCCTACCTTCATTTAAGTTTGGAAAAATAAACAATTAAAGCCCACACATGTTTAATGGCATTAATTTAATTTTGTTTTTCTTGTGTAAGAGTCGGGGTACCAGTAGGGACATGCAGGGGCTGTTGTACCTTTGGTTCTTAGCAAGCCATGTGATAATCATTCTCAGGACAAAAGCCCAGGAAAATGTGACTGGATTCAGATACCCTGAGGTGAGAGAAGAGTAGGTATCCAAAATGAGGTCAAAGAGCCTCAAGCAACCGGAGGTACCTGGTCAAAACCACTGAACTAATTCCTTGTAGAGAGATTAGAATATCTGATGGGTTATTGGACCAGGTAGGTCTCTAAAGTTTTCTCTATTCCTGAGAGTCTACAATCCTAATAAAACATCTGTCCAATCCAGGGACTAGAACATTCAGATAGGATACTTTCCAAAGTCTTCAACCCTCGTAACCACAGAAGTTCTTGTCTTTTAGGACTTTATTAGCCTAATTCCACACAGTTATTTTTTAATGGAGTTTTTATGTATCTAATTCAAAACACACCAAGAAGCCAAGTCTCTGCTGGGCTTGAGAATGTAACTAGTAAAGAGACCATTGCACAGAGGCTGCCAAGCACCGAGGAAGTGACTGAGGTCTCTGACAACAGATCTGGTGGGAGAAACAGTGGCGATGGAGTTTTGTCCTCCTCCTGGTAGGAACATAAGGCTTTCTTCACACTCTTGGAACCTTCTTCTTGTGGCAGCCAACCAGGTCACTCCCTTTTTCTCTGGGACCTCCGTGAAAAGAGAAGCCTCTCCTGGTTAATGTCCTTTGGTAGTCAATGAAACTTTAAATTCCATTGGGAAAACCAAAAACCCAACAACGGGGTCTCTGAGACAATATTGGGGTTCTATAGTGAGGCAGTCATAAAATCAGAAAAGCTGGCCATATGTCACCTTGTCCTCATCTGGATTGCTCTTTCTCCATCTCCCACCCTAGTCAAGTCATATAAGGGTGGGTGAACATGGCCCCTTTCCAGGAGGCCTAAGAAGAAGCCCAAGTGACAGAGGACTTACCTGCCCATTCCCTTTGTAAAGTGAAGAGTAGTTTTGTCAAATTCCTGTATCTCTGCCTTGTAAATATTAAATACAGCCACAGAGCTTGCACACTTGTGCACATAAATGACCCAGGTAAGTCCATGTGGGTCACATTTCTTTCTTGGAGTGTATAGAATCTAGAGAATAATCATTGGTTGCCTAGAGACCTCTAAGCCACCTGCTATTCCTGGTTGAAGAACAGATCCTCTTCCTGTGGTTTTAGGATGAATTTTGTCTTCAGACATCTTTTAGTGTCTCACACCTGCCCTGCTTGTTCCATCTGCATAAAGCTTCTCTTGCAGAGAGCTCTGCTTACCAGGAGAGCATTTCCTCTTCAATGATCAGCAAGTGTATATTCGTCAGAGGTCAGGTCAGCTTCCCACACCCATAAAAATGTACACACTTGGCTGTAGGAGTACCACATAACCTCTCTGAAAGGAAGCATGTTGTATTATTCTGACTAGCAGTCTGCATTTCAGCTATGCTGCGGTGGACATGAACACATCTCCAGTTTTGTATCTTTCCCCCTCTATACCTATATTGCATTCAGTATAGCCTCTAGATTAATAAATATTCTTTCTTGAATGAAAGGAAGGAAGGAGTGAGTGCATGAGTGGATCCTCTAGACTCATCTCTGTCACTGTCATCAACTGATTTTTCACTTCTCTGGGTATTTGGTTTCTTCCTATAAAAAAATAAGGATAATAATACCTAGGGCTTTATACCTTATAGCATTTTTATCAGAGTTATGTGAAATATGACTCATGTGGCATATTTTAGGATAGATTGGTGAAATAAAATGGCTATATTTTCAAACATTCAGCAAAGCTGCTCATTTTCCTTTTTTTTCCTCCTTCACCCAGGAAACATCCTGAGCCCCTCCCACCCTTCCCCTTCTTCTCACTAGAGTCCCAAATACTCACTCTTTGGAATTTTTCTTCAAAATCTTTCACATCTGCTGAGCATAGGCTTTACAAAAATGGTAATTCTGTATTGCATTTGTATGGTTTTAGTAAGTTATGCATTGCTTAGTGCTACTGATCATGTGTGCCCATCAACAGAAGACTGTAGTGAAAGTTGTACATATTTATAGAATGGATTATTATGTGACTAAGAAAACACATGATCAATAATGTGGCTGAATTTAGCAAACATGTTCCATATAAATGAACAATACCGAGTACATATTTCATGGTTCCATTCATACAATAACAGAGGTGTAGAATTCATGTTGGTGTTGTAATTACCCTTTGGTATTGGCTGCACATTTGGTATTGCTTACTCTTGACTGACAAAGGGGTGAGGGATGAGGAATTTGTCATGATATTCTGGATGCTGGCTATCTGTATATATTCAGCAGGGGAAAGTTCATTGCGATGTTGATTAGTACACTCTTCTGGGAATATGTTGTAGCTTGGATTAGTTTCTATTACTATGCTAAAAACACCATGACTGAAAGCAACTTACAGCAGAAGGGTTTTCTGTTTGGGCTTAGGGCTTCAGAGCTGTAAAAATCTGTCACAGTGGAAAGCCATGGCAGAGTGGCTAGCATGGTAGTAGGAACAGGAATCTGAGCAATCACATCCTTAACCACAGTTACACAGTGGAGGGTGAAAGCTGGAGGGAGGGTGTCTTAGTGACTGTTTATTGGTAGGAAGAGACAATATGACCAAGAAACTCTTATAAAAGAAAACATTTAATTGGGGGATTGCTTACAGTTTCAGAGGTCCATTATCATCACAGAGGGAAAGCAGACAGGCATGGTGCTGGAGAAGTAGCTGAGGGCTTTACATCCTCATCCACTGGGAGCAGGCAAATAGCGAAAGACTTTGGACATGGGCTTTTAAAACCTCCAAGTGTACCCACAGTGATATACCTTTTTCAACAAGGTTATTCCTATTCCAATAAGGCCACACCACCTAATCCTTCCCAAATAGTCCATCAACTGGGGACTAAGCATGCAGCTTTATGAGCAGATTGGGGTCATTCTTATTCATACCACCACACAGAGGGAGGTTTTAACATCTCAAATCTCACTCCCCAGTTACATACTTTCTCCAATAAGGCCACAATACTGAAACCTCCCCAAACGGCACCACCAACTGACAACCAAGTATGCAAATACTGGAGCCTACAAGAGGACATTTCTCACATAATCCACCACATGCCTCAATAAAATGTTTATGAATTGTTTTTCCTTTCTAGCACATACATGTGTGTGGCATTTGGCATGCGTGTGTAGGAATGTGTGTGCATGCGTGTGTGGAGGCCAGAGGTTAACAGGTATCTTCTTCTATTGCTTTCTTGTATATGGAGGCAGGGTGTTTTAGTTGAGCCCAGAGCTCATCCACTCCATTAGTCTAAGGACTTTGCCTCAGAGACACACAGCCTCTGCCCCCTGAGTGCTAGGATTACTGGTAGGTTACCATACCCACTTAGCATTTGCATGGATGCTATCTATTCAAAGTTCTTTCTATAGACTTTCATGGCAAACTCTTTATCCACTGAGCCTCTACAGTCCCCTGTGATTTGGAACTCTGGAAAATGACTAAGACATTTGATCTCATCTTGGAGAATTAGATGACGTTCATGGAACACACATCTATAGCACATCTTAAAACCCAGGTATTCTTGCTGTAGCTCTCTTCCTGGTTGATTACAACATCCTCACTAGGCAGCAAGGCACTTTGGAAATGTGCACATCGACAGACCCAGAAGTGGAGCGAATCATAAAAAAGCTTAGGTAGTTGCTTCAAATCTGAAGAATTCGTTTTGGAGAGACTTCCTGATAGACTCCAAAGTCCACACGATGTAGGTGGTCATTTGATTCAAAACCCTCTTTCTCCTCGAAATGAGTAAAAAGGGATGTGTGATGAAATGGTCTGGTTGTTGCACCACATCCCACATCAGCTCATAGAGATGCATAGGGAGAGCCAAGTGAGTCCCAAAGACAGGAGCAGTGATGCTGAAGACACAGTCAAGGTAGGACCCATTCGAGCACATGTCAAACATCTGGAGCCACTCTAGCACAGCCAGCCAAACCCCTGATGAGTGGATCCTGTCTGTGCTCCTTGGTTCCATTTCCCACGTGCTAATCCTTGCAATAGGAAGGCAGAGCCCTGGCTCACACCTCATCACCCAGAGCTTAATAGGGAGAAGAGATTTAGCAAGGCCTTTTTAAAAACACAAGGGGCTTGGTGGTCTATGGGAAGAAAAAGGTTCCAGATGTAAGTTGGCTGCAGGAGTGGTTCGGTTCACAGGAAAGCTAGCTACAGGCTACCATAGATTCACAAAGCACATAAAGGGGAAGAAATGATAGGTAGAGTTTGCTTCTTAACGCAGAAAATGAGATTATATTTAAGGCATAGAGTTTGAGCCTATCAACTACAGGGCTAGAGCCTCTGCCCTTCTACCTTACAGACCAATGAATTCCATTTAAATGGCCGGCCGTATGACCTCAGGTGAGACATCCCCTTTCTGACCGTGGACCACACGGATGCTGTGCTGATGTGCTAGGACTGGTGATCATGGCCCTGGTGGATTTGATAATGTCTCCTAGCAACCGAAGCTTGTTTGTGGGTGGGAAATAGAAGAACAATTTGGAGGGCTCACAAAAATATGTTCTACCAAAAACATTCCACACTGCTTTTGCAAAACAACAGACATTCACCTCGAGATATCTGACATTTCACATCTCTATAGAACCCTTATTAAAGATAAAGGCATGCTATTCTTTTGGATCTTTCTTTTCAGGAATTAAGACTTTTATTTGCTTCAATATTGTTTGACTTTCCTACTATTTTCTAAAGTTGTAGCATGTACAACAATTTGACTTGGACTCATTTTCTGCATGTTGGCTGTTTTGAAGAACAATATAGGTGTGTGTGTGTGTGTATATATATATATATATATATATATATATATATATACATATATATATAATGAACATTTCTTAAAATAGTGTTTTATTTTCTAAATAAAAGACCCCCCAAATTTATCTTTTTATTTTCTTCCCATATTTTTTTTAAATCGTCCTGTATCACAAAATGTTTCCCATGCTAAAGAAAAATATGCCAACATTTCTCACCAAAGTTGGACCATCAGAGTTTGTATCCCTTTCGTACCAATGTCCCAATCTGCCAGGTTTTCAATGTGCTTCCAGCAGCCTGGTGTGTGTGTGTGTGTGTGTGTGTGTGTGTACATTCATCCTCTGTGCAGAATAGGACACCGGAGCACTTGTCTGTAAGTCTCACATACCTCAGAGTTCATGCCTGTTCTCTGGATGGTTTCAATCAGCATGACAGACACAAAGGCTTTGGCTGCTGAAAGTAGGTTCTCCTCCGGTGGACCGCTGCTTACTTTGGACCTGCTTCTCCCTTGCAGGCTCATATTTTATCAAGTGCATAATTTCCTATCAGCTTCAGACACCAGCGTCACCAGCTCAGTAAGAGTGGGGAGGCTGGGGCTTGACAGTGGTAAATTTGACCGTGCTTTAAAAAACACCAATCAACATACACCACGCGCTGCCATGCAGAGGAAGACTTATTTCATGGTTTCGACTTTATGGCCTTAGATTTCAGCCTGACATGACAGATGCAGAAGGGAAGTGCGTTCGCATGATAAGCCGGGGATAATTTGTACTGGGAAATTATTTGGAATTGTGATAAATAATCCCTGGCACACAATAACAGAGAAAGTTCAGACCTTGGACTGGATTATATATGTTTGTGTCTCATAAACACGATAGAAAATACATTTTTTAAAAAGCTGTGTTTTCAAAGTCCCTTCACGTCCAAGCTGCCCTCATTAATAACCATAAAGAAACACATTTCCAAGCTCAGCCTCACATTAATCTCCCTGCACGTGACCGGATGGTGCACTTGGAGGAGAACGGATAGAAGGCAGTTGCCTTCATGAGCACTCTGTGTTTACCCTCATTTTCTTGGTAGGTAGCTTGGAAATGCAGCGTTTAGGGGCCAGCAAGAAGACTGAGAGGGGAAAGGCACTTGTCACCAAGCCTGATGACCTGAGTATGATCCCTGAGTCCCACTTGATGCATAAAGGAGAAAGAACTCTTGCAAGTTATCCTTTGACCTTTATGTATGTATATGGCAAAAGCATACATACATACAAACACTTACATACATACATACATGCATACATACATATATACATATACACATCAGTTAATACATTTTTTAAAGAAAATTATAGACTCTGGGAGAATAATGGAAATCCAGTAAAATAAAAATGTCTCAGGAATATTGGTCTTTTGTGGTTCATCAGTAAAACAGTGATAGAACAAAGAGATATGGGGTGTTTTTCTTCCTTCTTCCTACACTTAAAGAAGTTGGGATTTCTGTTCTGAGTCATAAACTGTGCCATCATATCTGTAAGTTACTGGAGGAGACTTGACAGGACTTTTCCTTCTGGAATCCTGTCCTTATAAATGTTATAGAGTTGGCTTTCCCAACAGGGGGAGGTTATCCAAGGGTTGGTGCATGGGGGAATGGCTGTTTACGAGGAAGAACGTGAGGATTCCTCCACAGGGAAATAGACACGGATGGGGAAATCGAAAGGAGAATGGGAGCTGGAGAAAGATAAGCTAAACAAAGTAGGTGACATCCTGATTGTCTTTAAGACTGTGAAGTGATGATGATCAAGCCACATTCCTGGCAGTTGGGCAAGAGTGCAGGACTTTGAGAGATCTAAGTGAAGGTTCGTTGTGGTCAAATGCCTTCAGCAGAGAGTCCACCGAAAGGACATTTGTGTCAGCCATCGGCCCTGTTGCTTAGCAATCGTAGCATGAATGACCCAGCAGAATGAAGGAGCAGTGGTGATCGTGGACACCATCATGATGGATGGGAGCAGGCGAGAAACCCCTCTGGGTACCACATTCCCAGATGTGCCTCCCCTCAGCCATGATAGCTCTCCTCCCATCTGTTGATTATGTGAAAGTTCTGGGTCAAATTCTGCCTCTGGAAGAGACTCTTTTAATAAAAGCCAAACTTGGGAAACCACTGGTTGTGTTTAATCTCTGGAGTTTTGGGAGACAGAAAATCGAGGCTGAAAATGACCATTCCTTATCTGTCCAGAGGGCCACTGAGGGAGGATCAGCATACTATGAAGGGGGTAGGAAGAGAGACACTTAGAAAGGCAGGTGATATCATCTTGATCTCTCAAGGTTGTTGTTGTTATTATTATTTTAAAATTATTGATTGTTTTAAAGTCATGAGAGTGTGTCTGCTTGCCTTTATGTACACTATGTATGTACGGGTACCCACAGAGGTCAAAAGAGGATCAATTGCTATTACCCACTGAGCCATATCTCTAGCCCTTTCATCCTTATTTATTGGAGACAGAGTCTCACTATGTAGTCTAGGCTGGCCTCAACTTCTGGCAATCTCCTACCTCTGCCTCCAGAGTCCTGGGATTACAACCATGAGCCACAGTGCCCAACTCTTCATGGCTTGTTATTAGGGTCAGGAAACATTAAGAGTATGAAGTAACTTAGCACACACCCAAGTTTTATTTCCTCTGGCATTACGCCGCTGAGTAAGCTTATTCAATGTGTATTTATTAAGCATTTACAACTATTGTATAATCTGTTTTGAGTGACCAGGGGGAAAAAAAAGCTGACACAATAGAATTCCTATGTCAGGGAACTTAGGGTGAAATGTTTTGGAATCAAAGTTTACAAACAGACAAAAAAAAGAGAGATGATTTCTTGGAGGTCGTTGTGCATTCGGATGCCATAATGGTCTCGAGGGTGGAGTCACCTGTTAGTGGAAGACAAAGAAAGAACCAGGCATCTTGTAGGAGAGGAGGGCTGAGCCACACCCTGAAGAACTGCTTGGTCAGAGTCTGGAATTAGAAGATGGTCTGAGAGCCTGCAGTTCAACTTGTATTCAACTGTAGAAACCTCCCGGGGTGTTCACAACATAGCTCATCTACTTGAGTCCCCCCCCCCCCACACACACACACCCCTCATCTTTACTTTAGGGAACCAGGCAGAGCCTGAGTTTGTTGTTGTGGGAAGTGGGGGGCAGGGGGTGTCTCATCATCTAGGGAGGGAAGGTTTACCAGGAGACTTAACCTAGGCAATGCTATGAAACATGGGGAAATGTGTTTGGTGTGGTTAGTGGTTAGACCAAGACTAGGGATGTGATTTTTTTTTTCAGTATCAGGGAGGAGGGAACTGTGTGAAAGCCACTGTTCACATGGGGCCATGAGGAGGGAGGTGCTGACTTCATAAGCGGGATTCAGGATTGGATGCTAAATCTAGCTGTTTAGCTTCACTTGCTGTCCACAGCCGTGAGCGTACCTCTGTCCCTTTTTTGTTCAGTCTCCCTCGGCTTTAAGCAATGTTGACTTTTTTAATTTGGGTCTGGGTTAATCCCTGTGGAGGGATTTCAGAATGGGGACATTGTAGAATACCTATCTTATTATCATTAGATGGCAATAGTCTCCCTCACACACTCCTCCTCCTGCACAAATCCTGTGCCAATCAGATTGTTTGCAGATACTGCTGAGTGTCCTATAGGGAACACAGCTGACACAGCTGAGAACCATTGGCCTAGCCATCTTCTCTGCTATTTTCTTCCACAGTGGCTCCTCTGCGTGCATCCAGGCTCGGGTAGCACCAGCTCACAGCTGGAAAAGGCTCACTCGATTTCACCAAGAACACATAGTAACACAATCCAAGCCTACCTCCCCTCCCCCAGTGCCCATGGTTGTACAGTGTTTCTCTTTAGTAGCTCTGGGAATTTGTCTTTTCTCTCTCTCTCCAAATCGCTCAGGGCAACCATCAGAAAATGATTACATACACACACACACACACACACACACACACACCACACAGACAAACACACAAAACATTACATTAACTCGAAGCCTAGTCTATCTGCAGGAACACGTTCTTACATTTGCGCATGCTCTGAGAGCCTTTAGCCAGACAGCAGTTAGAATATCCAGGCCGTTACTGACTTTCCCTCTGGCACTGTGTGTCTGGAGGAGTTGTGGAAGATAGCTCACAGTGGAAGCCACCAGCAGCTCTCTGTATCTTTTTTTTTTAATTGGGCTGAAGTGGGAACAGAAGGACTCCTCATCTTTCTGTCTCGTTCACCTTCCTAGCTAGCTAGACAAGCATGCTCAGAAACGCCAGCTCCCAGCTTCTGAGGCTCTTCCGATTCCATTTTTCCCTCAGCCTGAGCAGAGCTGTTGGTGGCTTTTGTCTGTGGGTTTAATTAGTTGGCCATTTGAAATCTCAAAGCAAGACATCCAAAGCAATTAAATCCTTCAGTAGAACAAAACTAAAATTATGAATTGTTTATTTTTATTTCATAAGTGTCAGCCTCATTGTAAGTGGTTGTGGAAATATCAAAGAGTCCAAACAATTAAAAATTTAAGCGTAGTTTAAAATCATCAAAAATAGACCTTATTAAAGTTGCAGAATTGCTCTCCCTGTTCTTTCTCTCTCATTCTTTCCTGCTCCCCATTTCTTCCTCCACAGTCTCTATGCATGTGTGCTGTGCCGTTTCAATCATACAAACTTGCTCCAGTTCTACCTCTTAAGTGAACTTTTACCAATCACAATTTTTCACTTCACCAAATGGTCTCTTAAAACACCCCTTTGAAGGGTTGGAGAGAGCACTCAGTTTACAAAGTGCTTGCCAGAGCTGGGAAGGCAAAGATAGGTGGGTCCTTGGGGCTAACTACGCAGTCAGCCTAACTTACCGAGGGAGTCCCAGGCCAGGAAGAGACACATCTCAAACAGCAAGGTGGATGGTGTCTGAGGAACAGCGCCCGGGGGTTGTTGTCTGGTTTCTGTACACACATGTACTCATACCCATCCACATGTGCACTAACACCAACATACGTGTACACACATTAAAGGGGAGAAAAGCACCCTCTTGGACGGCTGCATCATGATTTTCTAAACCTTTGCTTATCTGTTGGATGTTTAGTTTATTTCCTATGTTTATATCCGAATAGTAAACATTTTTCTACGTAAGTTTCTGCCTGAGCTTTTTTTTTTAAACTCCTTTCATCTGTATAAATATTTTTGTTATAAATTACATAGAGGGAGATCTGAGTTTTATTTTTTTAGGAGAGCCAGGCCAAGAGGTTTTTTTTTTTTCAAGAACTTTCTGCATATTATGAAATCATTTTTCCACATAATTTGTACCAGTGTGCACTTCTCAGAGACCAACAGTGTCTGGCATGGCATTCCTTTGACAAAATGAGCCATTTCAACCTTTAAAAACTTTGTTCATTTGGTAAACAGGAAAGAGTCTCACTGAGAAATTCGATTTTCTAGAAATTACCGCTAAGGCTTATATACTTATTTGTGTTAATACCTTTTATATTGAACATGTAGTCTTTACTTTTTATTTAATAATGTTTATTTGTATGTGTTGTAAGTTTAGATTTTTGCTGTTCTTTTCTTTTTTTTTATTCGATATATTTTTATTTACATTTCAAATGGTTTCCCCTTTTCAGGCACCCCCACTCCCCGAAAGTCACAGAAGCCCCCTTCTCTTCCCCTGTTCTCCCATCCACCCCTTCCCACTTCCCTGTTCTGGTTTTGCCCTATACTGCTACACTGAGTCTTTCCAGAACCTAACTTAAAGAGAGAGATGCCCATGAATATACAAGAAGCCTACAGAACTCCAAACAGACTGGACCTGAGCAGAAATACCTCCCGTCACATAGTAATCAAAACCCCAAATGTACTAAACAAAGAAAGAATATTAAAGGCAGTAAGAGAAAAAGGCCAAGTAGCATAAAAAGGAAGACCTATCAGAATCACACCAGACTTCTCACCAGAGACCATGAAAGCTAGAAGATCCTGGGCAGATCTCATACATACTCTAAGAGAACACAAATGTCAGCCAAGACTACTATACCCAGCAAAACTTTCAATCACCATAGATGGAGAAAGCAAGATATTCCATGACAAAACCAAATTTACACAATATCTTTCCACAAACCCAGCTCTACAAAGAATAATAGGAGGAAAACTCCAAATCAAAGAGGGAAACTACACCCTGGAAAAAGCAAGATAGTAACCTTCTTTCATCAAACCCAAAAGAAGATAACCACGCAAGTATAAAAATAACATCAAAAATGATAGGAAGTAATAATCACTATTCCTTAATATCTCTTTTTTTTTCAAATTTTTTTATTCGATATATTTTTTATTTACATTTCAAATGATTTCCCCTTTCCTAGCCCCCCCACTCCCAGAAAGTCCTGTAAGACCCCTTCTCTCCCCCTGTCCTCCCACCCACCCCTTCCCACTTCCCCGTTCTGGTTTTGCCGAATACTACTTCACTGAGTTTTTCCAGAACAAGAGGCCACTCTTCCTTTCTTCTTGTACCTCATTTGATGTGTAGATTATGTTTTGGGAATGCCAGGTTTCTAGGTTAATATCCACTTATTAGTGAGTCCATACCATGAGTCACCTTTTGAGTCTGGGTTACCTCACTTAGTATGATGTTCTCTAGCTCCATCCATTTGCCTAAGAATTTCATGAATTCATTGTTTCTAATGGCTGAATAGTACTCCATTGCGTAGATGTACCATATTTTTTGCATCCACTCTTCTGTTGAGGGATACCTGGGTTCTTTCCAGCATCTGGCAATTATAAATAGGGCTGCTATGAACATAGTAGACCAGGTATCCTTATTACATGGTGGGGAATCCTCTGGATATATGCCCAGGAGTGGTATAGCAGGATCTTCTGGAAGTGAGGTGCCCAGTTTTCGGAGGAACCGCCAGACTGATTTCCAGAGTGCTTGTACCAATTTGCAACCCCACCAGCAGTGGAGGAGTATTCCTCTTTCTCCACACCCTCTCCAACACCTGCTATCTCCTGAATTTTTAATCTTAGCCATTCTGACTGGTGTAAGGTGAAATCTCGGGGTTGTTTTGATTTGCATTTCCCTAATGACTAATGAAGTTGAGCATTTTTTAAGATGCTTCTCCACCATCCAAAGTTCTTCAGGTGAGAATTCTTTGTTTAACTCTGTACCCCATTTTTTAATAGGGTTGTTTGGTTTTCTGGAGTCTAACTTCTTGAGTTCTTTATATATATTGGATATTAGCCCTCTATCTGATGTAGGATTGGTGAAGATCTTTCCCCAATTTGTTGGTTGCCGATTTGTCCTCTTGATGGTGTCCTTTGCCTTACAGAAACTTTGTAATTTTATAAGGTCCCATTTATCAATTCTTGCTCTTAGAGCACATGCTATTGGTGTTCTGTTCAGAAACTTTCTCCCTGTACCGATGTCCTCAAGGGTCTTCCCCAGTTTCTTTTCTATTAGCTTCAGAGTGTCTGGCTTTATGTGGAGGTCCTTGATCCATTTGGATTTGAGCTTAGTACAAGGAGACAAGGATGGATCAATTCGCATTCTTCTGCATGCTGACCTCCAGTTGAACCAGCACCATTTGTTGAAAAGGCTATCTTTTTTCCATTGGATGTTTTCAGCCTCTTTGTCGAGGATCAAGTGGCCATAGGTGTGTGGGTTCATTTCTGGATCTTCAATCCTGTCCCATTGATCCTCCTGCCTGTCACTGTACAAATACCATGCAGTTTTTAACACTATTGCTCTGTAGTATTGCTTGAGGTCAGGGATACTGATTCCCCCAGACTTTCTTTTGTTGCTGAGAATAGCTTTAGCTATCCTGGGTTTTTTGTTATTCCAGATGAATTTGATAATTGCTCTTTCTAACTCTGTGAAGAATTGAATTGGGATTTTGATGGGTATTGCATTGAATCTGTAGATTACTTTTGGCAAAATGGCCATTTTAACTATATTGATCCTACCGATCCATGAGCATGGGAGGTTTTCCCATTTTTTGAAGTCTTCTTTCATTTCCTTCTTCAGAGTCTTGAAGTTCTTGTCATACAGATCTTTCACATGTTTGGTAAGAGTCACCCCAAGATACTTTATACTGTTTGTGGCTATTGTGAAGGGGGTCATTTCCCTAATTTCTTTCTCAGCCTGCTTATCCTTTGAGTATAGGAAGGCCACTGATTTGCTTGAGTTGATTTTATAACCTGCCACTTTGCTGAAGTTGTTTATCAGCTGTAAGAGTTCTCTAGTGGAGTTTTTGGGTCACTTAGGTAGACTATCATGTCATCTGCAAATAATGATAGTTTGACTTCTCAATCCTGAACATCTATGCTCCAAATGCAAGGGCACCCTCTTTCGTAAAAGAAACTTTATTAAAGCTCAAAGCACACATTGCACCTAACACAATAATTGTGGGTGACTTCAACACTGCACTTTCCTCAATGGACCGATCAGGGAAACAGAAACTAAACAGGGACATAATGAAACTAATTGAAGCTTTGGACCAATTAGATTTAACAGATATATATAGAACATTCTATCCTAAAGCAAAAGAATATACCTTTTTCTCAGCACCTCATGGTACCTTCTCCAAAATCGACCATATAATTGGTCACAAGACAGACCTCAACAAATATAAGAAGATCGAACTAATCCCATGCCTCCTATCAGATCACTATGGAGTAAAAGTGGTCTTCAATAGCAACAAAAACAACAGAAAACCACATACACGTGGAAATTGAACAATATTCTACTCAATGATACCTTGGTCAAGGAAGAAATAAAGAAAGAAATTAAAGACTTTTTAGAACACAATGAAAATGAAGACACAACATACCCAAATCTATGGGACACAATGAAAGCAGTGCTAAGAGGAAAAATCATAGCCCTGAGTGCCTCCAAAAAGAAAATGGAGAGAGCATACACTACCAGCTTAATGACACACCTGAAAGCCCTGGAACAAAAAGAAGCTATTTCACCCAGGAGGAGTAGAAGGCAGGAAATCATCAAACTCAGGGCTGAAATCAATCAAGTAGAAACAAAGAGAACCATACAAAGAATCAACAAAACCAGGAGCTGGTTCTTTGAGAAAATCAACAAGATAGATAAACCCTTAGCCAGACTGACCAAAGGGCACAGAGAAAGTATCCAAATTAACAAACTTAGAACTGAAAAGGGAGATATAACAACAGAAACTGAGGAAATCCAAAAAATCATCAGATCCTACTACAAGAGCCTGTACTCAACACAACTGGAGAATCTGGAGGAAATGGACAATTTCCTTGACAGATACCAAATACCAAAATTAAATAAGGACCAAATAGATCATCTAAACAGTCCCATAATGCCTAAAGAAATAGAAGGAGTCATAGAAAGTCTTCCAACCAAAAAAAGCACAGGACCAGATGGTTTCAGTGCAGAATTCTATCAGACCTTCAAAGAAGTGTTAACACCAATACTCTTCAAATTATTCCACAAAATAGAAACAGAAGGAACACTACCCAATTCCTTCTATGAAGCCACAATTACGCTGATACCAAAACCACACAAAGATCCAACAAAGAAAGAGAACTTCAGACCAATTTCCCTTATGAACATCGATGCAAAAATACTCAATAAAATTCTTGCCAACCGAATCCAAGAACACATCAAAACGATCATCCACCATGATCAAGTAGGCTTTAACCCCGGGAATGAAGGGTTGGTTCAATATATGGAAATCCATCAATGCAATCCACTACATAAACAAACTCAAAGAAAAAAACCACATGGTCATTTCATTGGATGCTGTAAAAGCATTTGACAAAATTCAGCATCCTTTCATGCTTAAAGTCTTGGAAAGAACAGGAATTCAAGGCCCATACCTAAACATAGTAAAAGCAATATACAGCAAACCGGTAGCCAGCATCAAACTAAATGGAGAGAAACTTGAAGCAATCCCAGTAAAATCAGGGACTAGACAGGGCTGCCCCCTTTTTCCTTATCTTTTCAATATTGTACTTGATGTACTAGCTCGGGCAATTCGACAACATAAGGAGGTCAAAGGGATACAAATTGGAAAGGAAGAAGTCAAACTATCATTATTTGCAAATATCTCTTAACATCAATGGACTCAATTCCCCAATAAAAAGACATAGACTAACAGACTGGATAAGGAAACAGGACCCTATATTTTGCTGCATACAGGAAACACACCTCAGTTCCAAAGACAAAAACTACCTTAGAGTAAAAGGCTGGAAGACAATTTTACAAGCCAATGGTCTCAGGAAACGAGCTGGAGTAGCCATTCTAATATCAGATAAAATTGACTTTCAACCTAAAGTCATCAAAAGAGACATGGAAGGACACTTCTTGCTGGTCAAAGGAAAAATCCACCAAGAAGAACTTTCAATTCTGAACATTTATGCGCTGAATGCAAGGGCGCCCTCATTTGTAAAAGAAACTTTACTAAAGCTCAAAGCACACATTGCGCCTAACACAATAATTGTGGATGACTTCAACACTCCACTATCCTCAATGGACTGATCAGGAAAACAGAAACTAAGTAGGGACACAGTAAAACTAACTGAAGCTTTGGACCAATTGGATTTGACTGATATTTATAGAACATTTAACCCTAAAGCAAAAGAATATACCTTTTTCTCAGCACCTCATGGTACCTTCTCCAAAATTGACCATATAATTGGTCACAAGACAGACCTCAACAAATATAAGAAGATCGAACTAATCCCATGCCTCCTATCAGATCACATGGAATAAGAGTGGTCTTCAATTGCTATTCTTTTCTTTCATCGAGATAGATACTGAGTTTTTTCTCAAGGTTAATAATGTATATATAACATATATATGTATAGCTAGTTATATATGTGTATGCATACATATATGTATATATGTATATATGTATATATGTGTGCATGTGTATATATGTCTATGTATATATATGTATATGTAGTTCTTGCTTTATTATTTTTTACATTTATTTAGTATGTGCATGTGTGAGCACATAGAAGCATGCCATTATATGAAGGAGGCTGGTGGACAGTGGTAAGGATTGGCTCTCTCCTCCCACCATGCGGATCCTTGAGATTAAATTCAGGTCCTCAGACTTAGTAGCAAGCACTTTCACCTTCTGAATATCTTGCTGGCCCTTTATTTGTTATTTTAAATACATGTTTCTAGATAGTCTCAAGGATATTCTTGTTCTCTATCATCTTTGTGTGTGTGTGTGTGTGTGTGTGTGTAATTTTTACAGATAGCATGTGACTAATCATTTCCAAAATATAAGAATTTGCTTTTTATATTCTTTCCCATTCCCTGGATCAGTTCTACTTCCTCTGGGGTAAATTCTTATGCTGTTTTCCCTCTCTGAATTGTATATGGGTTCTTCATCTCTCTAGTGGTTGATATTTAATATGGACTTAGAGGTCAGTGCATTGGGGTGGCATTTGTGGCAAGGTGAGCTTTCCTTGCTGGGTGGTTAGCTACTGCACTAAGAAGTGCTACAACGTACGTTTTGCTATGTTGGACAGGCTGTGTCTGAAACAGCTTTTAAGTTAATGTCACTTTCCATCATGTGTCGACCCTTCCACTTTCCATTCTAATTTTTTAAGCAGTATCATGTTGCCCATACTTGCAGCATAGCTGGTGACGTTTTTGAGCTTATGACCCTCTTGCTTCTACCCTCCATGTTTGGAGACTGCAGGTGTACGATGCCACATTCATTCTGCAGGGTACCAGGGTCCAAACCCTGACTCCACACAGGTATGACCATCACTCCACCTACTGAGCAACATCTCCAACACCTCCATCTCTTTTCCATTTCTTAATGAGATCTGATACTTGCAAGTTCTAAGACTCCATAGGGTTTTGGAATGCGAACTGACACCCTCCTCTTCTGGTGCCCCAGCACATGTTAGGGCTGAATATTCTTTTACCACACCCAGAAGGTGCTCATGCTTCTCAGCTTCTTGGCCTTAGTGCTGAAGTCATGGCTACTATTTCTGTGAAAGTAAACATCTTTGACACAGATAGTGAGTGAGTCATCTCAAACACACACAAAGTCAGTTTCACCTTTTTTCATTTTCTGCATCAGACACCATTCTTTAGGCAACGGTGAGATGTGTGTGAGTTTGTGAAAACTCATGTCCCAATAGTTAGGTCATCCAAAGGAGGAGAGACAGTGAAAGAGCTTGTCCTCCTATTGGCCAGTCTGGGGGTTGACAATACACTCTACACCAAACTCCAAAGATTTGGGTAGGATTAAGTTGGGGTTTTTTAAAAGATTTATTTATTTATTATATATGAGTACACTATAGCTGTCTTCAAACATACAAGAAGAGGGCATCAGATCCTGTTACAGATTGTTGTGTGCCACCCTGTGGTTGCTGGGATTTGAACTCAGGACCTTCAGAAGAACAGTCTGTGCTCTTAACCACTGAACCATCTCTCCAGCCCTAAGATTGAGTTTTTACTGTAAGGCATACCTTGGTATTATAACCGGCTCATGCACTGGCTTTCTCTTTCCCTCTCTCTTTCTCTCTTCCTGGTCTTATCTCTGATCTCTCCATCTTATTTTCAGAATAATTCACAATCTCCAATAACCATCCTCCTCTCGTCTCTCCTCGCTATTTATTCGTCTCAGGAATCCCCTGTGTTGTTTTGTTGCTGCTCCTGCTATAATTAACATCTGAGAAAATAATTTTAAAGGAGAAAAGTTTTATTTGAGATAATTGTTTCAGAGGTGTCAGTCCATGGTTGGGAGGCTCCATTTCTAGGGGCCTTTGGTCAGGCAGAACACCATAATTGTGTACCTCTCCCTCTTAGATAATCCTCTCTGGAAACATCTTTACAGACACCTCCATGCTTTATGAATCTCCTAGGTAGTTCTCAATGCAGCCATATCGTCAATAAGGATTTGCATATCTCCTCCCTCATTTCGTGTTAATAGTGTAATTGTGCTCAGAAGTTGTATGCATTTTGCTTTGGTTATGAAGTCAGCAATTAAAGCTTTGACTATGTATGTTGGTATTTTCTTTCTACGGTTCACAAGTTGCCTTTCCACTCATTTATTATAGGTGTTCATATCAAATGATGCAGAGAAAACCAAGTTCACTAGTCTAACTCAGAAAATCATTACCAAATACCTAGTCTCACTACCCTTCGAAGACCACCAGAACCATACCAATCATGTAGAAAGTTCACTTTTCTATAGTGCTCATGAGGGAGACTGGGTAGTTTTAGTTACTTTTCCTAAGACAATAAAGTTTCCAGACAGATGCAGCTTAAGGAGGAAGTATTTATTTTTGTTCACAGTTTGAAGGTGCGGTCTAGCACGATGAGGACGTCAAAGCAGCAAAAGTTTAAGTCAGTTTGTCACATTGCATCTGTAGTCAGGAGAAAGAGAGCAATGGATGCCAGGGCTCAGCTTACCTTCTCCTTTTTGAATAGAGGATTCTAGTCCAGGGCCTGATACCACCCACTGTGGGCAGGTATTCCCACCCCAGTTACCCAAATCAGGATAACATCCACCAGGTATGCCCAGAGGCATCTCTCCAGTGGTTGTAGATCTCCTCAAGTTAACAGTTGAGAATAACTGTCTAGCCATCCAAAAAGTAATTCTTTTGGTACAAAAATATTAGTTCATCTCTCTCACTGTGATAAAATACCCTGACAAAATCCAACTTATGGGAGAAATGGGCATATTTTATCTTACAATTCCAGATTATGGTCTATCATTGTAGGGAAATCAAGACAAGAACTGAATACATCTAGTTACATCATAAATGCATTCAAGAGTAGAGAGAAAGTAACACATACTTACTTGTTTGCTTGTGCTCAGCTTGATTTCTCCCTTCTGATAAAGGATCCTCTGTCTAGGGAATGGTACTACCCAGAGTAGGCAATGCATTTTCTCATCAATTGACGTAATAAGCACAGTCACCCACAGGCAGACTCACAAGACAACCCCATACAGACAATCCCTCAGTGAGACTTCCTTTACATGTGTTTCTAGGTTATATTACATTGACAACCAAAGCTAACTGTTACTCTGTATTTGGAAAGACCTATTGTTAGTTTAGAAAGTGGTTTGAGGGGAGAATTAGAAGTAGTTGTTTTCAGTTTTGTTTTGTTTTGTTTTGTTTTGTTTTTTTGAGACAGGGTTTCTCTGTATATCCCTGGATGATCAGAAACTCACTCGGTAGACCAGGCTGGCCTCAAACTCAGAAATCCACCTGCTTCTGCCTCACAAGTGCTGGGATTAAAGGCATGTACCACCACTGCCTGGCAGAAGTAGTTTTCATACTGGTTTGATGTTCTTAGGATTCAAGGGAATTCTGTGATAGATTATCCTGATGATCCTCATCTGGGAGGCATACAGAACAGTGTGGTGCTAAGGCTGAGGTGGATAACGAAGTTGAAGTAGCAGAATGTTGTTTGGCCTTTTTAATGAATTATTGCTGAGTTTGGATTTTGTACTTTTGAATCGTTCGTTAATCGGTTAGGATTGGGGCATAATCTTATCTTTTGTTGCTTTTTCTGCTCATGTTTTCATCATTACTTTTGCCAATATTGATGCTCTGTGACATTGTTTGACATGAAAATATTACACTGTGGCCACGGGGGCTGGGCTTTCTTTACCAACATTGAGAGGCTTTCTTTATCAACAATATAGCCAAGATAGTTCCCAGCTGTCATGAGCTGCCTTTTTAATCACTCAGCCTCACTGAATGCTCCCTTTGGGCCCTATGAGATATCTCAGTGAGTTAAGGTGCTTTCTGACAAGCCTGACAGCCTAAGTGTGATAGGCAGGACTCACATGATGGAAGGAGAGAACAGACTCCTTCCTACAGGTTGTCCTCTGACCTCTTTGTCCCCTCACCTGAAATAAAACAAATGATTGTAAAAAAGAAAAGAAAGGAAAAAGCTCCTTGAAAAACCATAATATAGTATAGTATTCTTCCATATATTTTTATTAGAATACAATATACAGTTGATATTAATTGACTCTGTAGTCTACAGTGTTTGAGATTGAAGGGTGGGCAGTACTGGGGACTGAACCAGGGTTCTTATGAATGCTGGGCAAGTGTTCTACAACAGATCAGTATCTTTGTCACTTTTCACTTAATTTTGAGATAGTATAAAACCTCAAGTACACTCTAAAGTGTGTCACAGGATGGTATATTTAACAGTACACACTGACTTCTTAGGCATGATTTTGGCAAATAAATAAATACAGAAGAAGCAGAAGAAGCAGAAGGAGGAGGAGGAGGAAGGGGAGGAGGAGGAGGAGAAGGAGAAGAAGAAGAAGAAGAAGAAGAAGAAGAAGAAGAAGAAGAAGAAGAAGAAGAAGAAGAAGAAGTAGTAGTAGTAGTAGTAGTTACAGAAGAAAAATAAGATAGAGAAGAAAAAAGGAGATACCAATCTTTTGAAAAGAATATATAGAAGACAAAAATAAAAGAGCATACAGAAAGGCTTAGAAAACTGGGTGTGGTCCTGAAGTTGGATGCTGGGATTTATGAACAGAATTCTCACACCCACCAAGTTTCCTTCTGGGAAATTCAAATCTGGGTTTGAGCTCCCTGAGAAGTAGATCCCAGACAGGAACATGAAAGAAACAGTAATAACAACAAAAAGCAAAAATGAAAGACAAGACAAAACTAATAAAAACCGAAAACAAACAAACACCTCTGCTGAGACAAAAAGTAGTGGGAAAATGTCCAGGAGAGACGGAAAGGGTAAACTCATGAAGACACATTATCAGACCAGTAACTCCTGGGACCATTGCAACTTGGTGTCAGTGGGGACCTCTTGAAGCCATGAAGAACAAACTGTTCTGCAGGACTCCCCTGGAATAGAACAGCTGGGGTATTTCTTTGCCATACCCACTTGGCATTGGATGGAAGCATTTCTTAAAGAACTTATTTTCTTGCTTTTTGGCCCACTGCATTGTGGGGTAAGCAGGGAAAGGGTTTCAGTAGCCAAAGAAAGCCCTTAGGCTGATACTTGTGATCACTGAAGAAGCCAGTACCAACTTGGCACAAAACCAAGATGGATATAGGTCTGTGCTTCAGTGTGACTGAAGTTTGGGGACTCCTCTTCCTTGGGTTTGCATGTTCAAGCCTAATCTCCAACATGCTGGCATTAAGGATATGGAATTTGGGTAGTAGAAGGTTACTAGGACATGAATCAGGGCCTTCATAAATGGAATTAATGTTTAAGATGGTTATTCTTTTCATTGGAATACAAAACACCTGGTATACAGTATTTAAAGGAGGAAAGATTCATTTTGTCCTGTAATTTCAGGTTTCTGTGAGCCTTGGGTCTCCTGACTGTGGATCCACAGTGGGGCAGGATTCCCTGGTGGTGGGAGCATGTGAAAGAGGGGGTTGTTCACCTCACGCTTAGCAAGAAGCTCACTGGAGGACGAGAGAAGAGCAGGATGGAGCTAAGTCCCTCTTGGTGTGTTTACCTCCTGTTCTGTTATCCACTTGAATTGGCAATCAAGGCTCAGCACCATAGTGCTCACATAGAAGAGGTTCATTGACCCAGTGATGCAATGCTCACTCATCCTTTCCACCACATGAGACCACAATGAGAATTCAGTCATCTACAGCCCGGAAGTGAGTGCTCACGGGAACCCAACCACACGGGCTGCCTGACCTCACACTTCTAGACTCCAAAGCTGTGGAAAGTCCATACATTTCTAATGTTTACAGGCCATGGGTGCTTTGTGATAGTGGTCCCAAGCTATGGTAATGGGGCATAACAGAAACACTTTGCATGTTTTCAGGAAACACCATGGGTTACTGAGTAGAACACAGGGTCTAAAGTCAGACACGGTATTCCCAGCTTTCCAGTGGGGACTGTGTTGCTTGATTTCTTTGAACCCTGGTTCGTCCTTATAGCCTAAGGCCAAGGGTAATGGATAAATGAAAAAGAAACAAGGACACTCTGCTGAAACTCAAAAAACTGAAAAATGATTTCTTATTCTTTTTTGCAGCAAAGGAAGTTTATTTAGCCCCGTGAACGTTCAGAAAGTGGTACAGATAAATCAAAAGGGAAACGAAGTTTGAAGCAATGATCTTTCCCCATGATGATTGTCTGCCTCAGCCCTTTGCTCCCTTCCCAGACAATAGCTAGATATCTGGGGCCGTGTACAATGGCGGCTCTATTTGTCTCCTTCAGTTTCTCAGAGGAGAAGGCTACAATTGCATGGGGGCTGCCTCTGGTCATTAGGGCTCCAGGGAAAAGTGACTAAGATTAAAAAAAGACTTTCAATTTCTTCTACTGAAATCTGTTCTGGTAAGGTAGCTCCGAGGATAACTTCAAATACATTGAGCCTAGGGCACTGTAGTCTTTTGGCTAGTTTTTAAATATAGTTATTGGTGGAGAATCAACCCTCCTTTTTCTTTTTCTATTACTTGATTGAGAGATAATTAAGTTGTAGCCAAAGGAAACTTCTAGCACTACTATTGCTAGTGGGTTAGCAGTTACTACTTTTACTACTAATACTGGCTTTATGAAGAAGAAGATGATGACGATAATGATGCTATTGGTATAACTATGGATAGACTATGTACATAAGGATGAATATTCCTACTGTTGCTACTACTGGAGTATGGTGGTAATGCTGTTACTGCTGATACCAATAGCTAGTACCACTGATGTTATGATGCTAATACTGGATGGTGACAATTATTACTAGTATTGTCACTACAGCGCTGTAAAACTGATCCTTCCAGTAACAGTCTGATACCACCAATGTTACTATTACCATGGCAACTGCTTTTGCTGCTAATTCTGCTATTGCTGCCGCCACCTCTGCCTCTCACCATATTGGTGATAGCTGCTTGTGATATGTGTGAACTACCTGTGTTTGGAGTATTCATTATCATAATAATATTAGGGAGAAATCATTGTGTTTGCTCCATTTTATAGGCAAGGGACCAGAGCAGAGATGGTCACTCATTTGTCCCCTAGCAAGAGTTAGTATTGAAATTCATATTTTAGATTGCTCGACAACCATGCTTAGTATGTGTGTGTGTGCTTGCATGAATGCATACATGTGTGTATATGATTGCATATGTGTGTGTGTGTATGAATGTGTATGTATGTATATCTGTGTGAATGTAGATGTATATGTGCCAGGCCATGCATGCAGAGGTCAGAGGACAACCTCTGATGTCAGTTCTTACCTTCTATCTTGCTAAGAAGTTCTCTCTCTCTCTCTCTCTCTCTCTCTCTCTCTCTTTCTCTCGTGTACTTCTGTGTGCAGAGGGACAGCAGACTTTAGAGCTTTTGAGGATCCCCTTGTCCCCACTTCTTATTTTACTGTAGGGGCACTGAAATTACAGACACATGCTACCACACTGTCTTTTATATGAGTGTTGACGCAAAACTCAAGTCCTCATGTTTGCACACAAACTTTCACCACTGACCATCCTTCTGATTCACTTTGCTTAGTTTTAAATTACCCCTCTCCATAACATCTTTTGAACATTCCTAGTCATACATGCCAGTGTTTGTTCAGGAGAATGGCAGGATTCAGGCATGCCTGGTAGAAGGACTGAGTAGGTGCACTGAGATTGGTGTTGGTGGCATGACTCATGATTCTTAACACTCATTTAACTAAAGAACAATAAGGATGCTGGCTGCAGAGGTAGCAACAGGGAAGATGCACTTACAGCAACGGCTGGCAAAGGAACACAACTTTCATCCCTTAGACCTCTCTTTATCTGGGCCTCTAGTGAAAGCTAATGCCCACTCTGAGAGCCTGGGAAGACCACAGAGTTCCAAAGTATGACAAGTGTGGACCTCTGCTCTCTCTTGGTTAAGTCTCTTCACCTCTCAGAACCCCAGTAGTCCAGATCCATTCTGTTGAATGATACCTGACTTGCACAGTTGCCCTAAAGATTGTACTCTTGAAACCATTTGCACTAGAAACTGTTACCACTCACCCATTCTGCAGCTACCTGCTGACTAGACCAAACCAAGTTAGGTAAAGCTCATAAAAGACAATGAAGTGGTTGCTTAAAACATGTTGGTTTTGTTGTTGTTGTTGTTGTTGTTGTTGTTGTCCTGAGACTAATCATCACAGAAAAGATATATCTATGGCTCCTGACATCTGATGCTGGTGGTAACTAGACTGGGTTTAGTTTATGGTTTGCATATGTAATGTGGTTCTCCACAGGCCCAGGTATTGGGAATGCGGCTTTCCAGCTGACTAGTTGAGGATGTCATTGGATCTTGACGACTCCAACCAGATCAATAGATGAATCCCTTGAGGTATTCTTTATATAGCCACATCTTAAGGAAGTGGTTAAAAGAGAGAGAGAGAGATAAGAATTAGCTGGAGAAAATCATTTCTGAGGATCTGCCCTTGAAAGGATATTAAGGTCTTGATTGGTCATGTTTCTGCCTCTCTGTTTTCTGCCCTGTCCTGATGTAAACTGTTCTGTGCTGTGGTGTCCTCTCTTCCATAATGAACTGGCCCAAATGAAACTAGGATAGAAGACAAACCTTCCTCCTTATGCTGGTTGTGTCAAGCATTTTGTCTTTGTGTTAGTCAGGGTTCTCTATAGGAACAGAATAGACAGAATAAATACATGTTACAAAGGGTACTTATTAGGTTGGTTTATAGGACGTGGCCTGGATAGTCCAACAGCAGCCATCTGCATAGTTAAGAGGCTGAGAATTCAGTTCATCATACTAGTTACCTCGGCTTTCTGAGTCTGGTGCTGAAGACCTAGAGGATTCCTGGAGAGCCCATGGTAGGCATTCAAAGAAGCTGGTTTCTGAAGTTAGTAAAGGACTGCAACAGCAGCAGCAGTAGCAATGGGGTAAGATGCACACACCAGGCAGGCAAAAGCAGCCTGACTTTTCCCATAAACCTCTTCGTATCTGGAACCATGGTGGAAAGTGCCATCTACTCTAGGAGAGGGTCTTCTCCCTCAGTTAATCCTTCTTGGAGTGCCTTCACATACCCACCCATAGGTATATCGCTTAATTGCTCCCAAATCCAGTCAAATCAACAACCAACATTAACCACCATAGTCTCAGTGGCATAAAAGCAAAAGTACTCTACCTTTTCCCTCAGTTCCTGCCTACTCTCATCCTCAACTGAAAATCTTCTGCAGACCTCCTTGTATGTAAGAAAAGTGGGTGCTGGAGAGATGGCTCAGCGGTTAAGAGCATGGACTTTTCTTCCAAAGGTCCTGAGTTCAAATCCCAGCAACCACACGGCGGCTCACAACCATCTGTAATGAGATCTGACACCCTCTTCTGGTGTGTCTGAAGACAGCTACAGTGTACTTACATATATATATATAATAAGTAAATAAATTAAAAAAATAAATAAAAAGCATGACTTATTTAACAAAAAAACGGGGCTGGAGAGATGGCTCAGCGGTTAAGAGCAGTGACTGCTCTTCCAAAGGTCCGGAGTTCAAATCCCAGCAATCACATGGTGGCTCACAACCATCCATAAAGAGATCTGACAGAAACTTTGTAATTTTATGAGGTCCCATTTGTCAATTCTTGCTCTTAGAGCATACGCTATTGGTGTTCTGTTCAGAAACTTTCTCCCTGTACCGATGTCCTCAAGGGTCTTCCCCAGTTTCTTTTCTATTAGCTTCAGAGTGTCTGGCTTTATGTGGAGGTCCTTGATCCATTTGGATTTGAGCTTAGTACAAGGAGACAAGGATGGATCAATTCACATTCTTCTGCATGCTGACCTCCAGTTGAACCAGCACCATTTGTTGAAAAGGCTATCTTTTTTCCATTGGATGTTTTCAGCCTCTTTGTCGAGGATCAAGTGGCCATAGGTGTGTGGGTTCATTTCTGGATCTTCAATCCTGTTCCATTGATCCTCCTGCCTGTCACTGTACCAATACCATGCAGTTTTTAACACTATTGCTCTGTAGTATTGCTTGAGGTCAGGGATACTGATTCCCCCAGATTTTCTTTTGTTGCTGAGAATAGTTTTAGCTATCCTGGGTTTTTTGTTGTTCCAGATGAATTTGATAATTGCTCTTTCTAACTCTGTGAAGAATTGAGTTGGGATTTTGATGGGTATTGCATTGAATCTATATATTGCTTTTGGCAAAATGGCCATTTTAACTATATTGATTCTACCGATCCATGACACCATCAAGAGGACAAATCGGCAACCAACAAATTGGGAAAAGATCTTCACCAATCCTACATCAGATAGAGGGCTAATATCCAATATATATAAAGAACTCAAGAAGTTAGACTCCAGAAAACCGAACAACCCTATTAAAAATGGGGTACAGAGTTAAACAAAGAATTCTCACCTGAAGAACTTCGGATGGCGGAGAAGCATCTTAAAAAATGCTCAACTTCATTAGTCATTAGGGAAATGCAAATCAAAACAACCCTAAGATTTCATCTTACACCAGTCAGAATGGCTAAGATTAAAAATTCAGGAGACAGTAGGTGTTGGAGAGGGTGTGGAGAAAGAGGAACACTCCTCCACTGCTGGTGGGGTTGCAAATTGGTACAACCACTCTGGAAATCAGTCTGGCGGTTCCTCCGAAAACTGGGCACCTCACTTCCAGAAGATCCTGCTATACCACTCCTGGGCATATACCCAGAGGATTCCCCACCATGTAATAAGGATACATGCTCTACTATGTTCATAGCAGCCCTATTTATAATTGCCAGATGCTGGAAAGAACCCAGGTATCCCTCAACAGAAGAGTGGATGCAAAAAATGTGGTATATCTACACAATGGAGTACTATTCAGCCATTAGAAACAATGAATTCATGAATGCACTCACTAATGAATTCATGGTATGCACTCACTAATAAGTGGTTATTAACCTAGAAAATTGGAATACCCAAAACATAATCCACACATCAAATGAGGTACAAGAAGAAAGGAGGAGTGGCCCCTTGTTCTGGAAAGACTCAGTGAAACAGTATTCGGCAAAACCAGAACAGGGAAGTGGGAAGGGGTGGGTGGGAGGACAGGGGAAGAGAAGGGGGCTTACGGGACTTTCGGGGAGTGGGGGGCTAGAAAAGGGGAAATCATTTGAAATGTAAATAAATTATATCGAATAAAAAAATAAATTAATTAAAAAAAAGAGATCTGACACTCTTTTCTGGGGTGTCTGAAGACAGCTACAGTGTACTTACATAGAATAAATAAATAAATCTTTAATATGGTATATATACACAATGGAGTACTATTCAGCAATTAAAAACAATGAATTCATGAATTTTTTAGGCAAATGGATGGAACTGGAAAATATCATCCTAAGCGAGGTAATGCAATCACAAAAGAATACACATGGAATGCAATCATTGATAAGTGGATATTAATTAGCCCTGAAGCTCTGAACACTGAAGATACAATTAGAATATCAAATGATTCCCATGAAGAAGGAAGAAGAGGGCCCTAATCCTGGAAAGGCTTGATCCACCAGTGTAGGGGAGTACCAGGACATAGAAAAGGGAGGGGGAAAGATAGGAGAATGGATGGTGAGAAGAGGACTTATGAGACATATGGGGAGGGGGGGAACTGGGAAAGAGGAAAGCTTTTGAATTGTAAACAAAGAATATAGAATATATATATATATACATATGTATACATATACATATGTATATATATATATAAAGAAAAGTGGAATGCTCTGGAATCAGAGAGTGGTAATCAGAGACCTCTGTGTTTCTGGTGCTTGCCCTAAACTAACTGATTTGTTGAAAGAATCAATATTATTTGCATAATTCCTTAAGAACAGAGTTGGTGTCCTCTTTTTGCCATCACTAATCAACCTTGTATTAGCTGGCTTGTATATATATATATATATATATATATATATATATATATATATATATATATATATACATATATATATATCAGTTGAAGACTGTGCATGGCAGTTATTTAGTTCATTCACGTCCTACCTTCCAGCTGGCACCAGATTTATGGTAAAGAGGATGAAAATGACTGGTACTGTCTTGGGGTGACCCATGCTTTACCTGCAGAGGGCGTGGGCGTGGGTGTGGTCATACATTATATGGTTCCCTCACATGGCTATTCTTTCCCACAATTTACAACACAATTTCTCTGGATCATTTAAAAAATTTCCCCCAGTTTAGCTTCTACAACTAAATGGACTGTGGAGCTATCCAGTTCCTCTTTTAGGGAGTGCCACACTCAAGTGTTTTGTCTGTCATCTGGTTTCACTTTAGGTAGAGCTATGTCAGAGTAGAAAGTAAAACCTAAACAAGCTCCAAGAAGAATGCCAAGGTCCTTTACTGGTCTTTCCTCCCTGAGGTGAGAAGCATCATTTGTTTGGTGCTGGAGAGTTGATGCAGTGGTCAAGAGTACTAGTTGACCTTCTAGAAGACCTAGGTTCAACTCCCAGCACTTACATGGCAGCTTCTGATCCCTGGACACCAGACATGCAGGCGCACAGACATACATGCAGGCAAAATACCCATACACGTTAAATAAAATAATTTAAAATAGAGACCTTATAGCTAAGTGGTGATATCCTTAAATTTTCTTGCCAAAGTTGAATTAAATTTGTATGGAGAATGCTAAAGGATGCGCAACAACCTTTAGAATAGTACTTAATGAAAAAGCCACTCAACAAAAATGTTCCTTATATGAGTCGAAACCTTAGCCTTATCCCCAAATGCTTCCGTGTGGGAGAGTCAAGCTTTTAAAATAAACCCAGACTTGAAACCGGAGGGTATGGGTAGAGCAGAGAGTCACAAAAAAATACCTTCTGGATTTTCTTTTCATTCATCCAAATTGGTTTCACAGATGATCAATCTGAATTTTGTGTGAAGTCCTGACATGGCCTTCCAAATACTTTTAGAGCTGATAGGGAAAACTGGCTGTGTGCTTTTGTGATTGTTTTCCCACATCTGCTGATGGGTAGGCTCGGGCACCTGCTAAGCATTGCACTCTTCTGTTCCATTCTTGTGATTTTTCTTAGCTCCTGCTTCTCAAAAATAAAACAGCTCCATGTCTCCTGTGTGTGCAGCTGAGATGGGCTTGCTTCACATTTCCTTCTCTGTGTCATGCTCACACAACCCCCTCACTGATGAGTTATAGCCTTGCCCCTCCGCAGTGCTGTAAATCACAGGTAGAACAGTTAAAAGAATGAAAGCAGAACACAGACACCCCTCCACCCCCAGATTCTAATTTGTCTTGTACTTTATTGGGAGGCACCATCTCAGAAACTCTGTTGAAGATGTTGCTGAGACTCCAGGAGTTGCTGGATGCTGAATGTGGGATGCTGAGGGTAGGGTGCTGAAGGTGGGATGCTGAAGGTGGGATGCTGAAGGTAGGGATGCTGAAGGTGGGATGCTGAAGGTGGGGTGCTGAAGATGGGATGCTGGGGGGGTGGGGTGCTGAAGGTGGGATGATTAGGATGGGGAGCTAAAGGTGGGATGCTGAAAGACCTGTCCACCAGGAAATAGACCAGAGACATAGGTACTGTTATATGACTTAGCAATGCTGGTAGTTTCAAGTGGGGGCCTTTCTGACGGTCCCTTCTACTTCAGCAGTTAAGGAGGTGGCTGTCAGGGACACTGAATGTGAAGAGAAGCTTTGGGTCTTAGCAGACCTCTCACCATGTCATGGTCTTAAATGGCAACTTTCCAAATTGCAGTTAAAATGACCAATCATGAAAGCTCAGTTTCTCCCAAACATCTTAGGAAAGGTGTTTTAGCTAGTCCTGAGTAGCAATACTTACAGTACCAAGAAACACACACACACACACATACACACACACACACACACACACACACACACAAAGTGACATCTGAATCCCTTTGGGATAAAAATCATTTATTTTATTTACATAAATGTGTGTGTGTGCTTATGTGAGTTTATGTGCACTGTGGTGTGGTAGTGTGTGCTGAAGCCTGCAGAGGCTTGAAGAGGATGTTGGATCTCCTAGAACTGGAGTTAGATATGGTTCAGAGCCACACTGTGTCAGTGCTGGGAACTGAACCCAGGTGGGGTGCAAGAGCAGTCAATGATCCTAACCACTGAGCCAGCCCCCCTGCCCTGAGTCCTTTCTCATCTATCAGATCTAGTCTAAACATTTTATTTTGTGTAAGTTACTCACTAACTGAGAAAAAGGGCAGATACCTCTTTATGTCTATTATGTTTCTAAAAGGAAATTGAAGATATCAACATGCTTACCCAAGACCACACAAGATTAGATTTCTAAATCTGATTTCTCAATTATAGCTTATATCTTCCAGTGCAAATCAAACTACTCCTATTTTTTTCACCTCTGTGCATCCTAAACCTCTGCTCTGGGACAACAGGCAACAGGTACCTCTCTTGGATCTAATATGGCTCTGGTCCGTATGTTCTTGTCCCCTCCAAATTCCACACGTTAAAGTCCTAGTCCTCAGTCTGATATTAAGAGATGAGGCCTTTGTGGGGCTCGTGTGCCATGAAGCAGACACCACAGCAGACACCACATGGTGGAGATCATTCTGACCAAAGTGGCCTCAGTGAGCTGCCTTGCTTCTTCATGTGAAGACACAGAGAGAAGATTCCACTTATGTATTAGAAAATGGCTTCTCTCCCTACCCCAAATCAGTTATTTTAGGCTTCCTGGCCTCTTGAATGATGAGGAATACATTTCTCTTACTTATAAACTGTCTAGATTAGTTCTTTTTGTTATAGTAACTTTAGTAGACTAAGACATATTGGTTCTCCAGCCCCTTTCATAGAGTATCTTGCTTAACTTCTATAGCTCTCCTATGAAATAAGTATTAATACCTTCATGTTGCAGAAATTCTGTAACTCCTCAATAGTGATGACCAATGACTCATAGTCTAAAAGAAGGGCTAGCCTATGTCCCTTCTTCTCTTCCTCTGCCCCCCCCCTCTCCTCTTGCTCTCTCCCTCATGCTCTGTGTTCTTTTCTTGTAGATTCATTCATCCATACATATGAGTGCTCTATTTGCATGCATGTCTGTGCAACAGAAGAGGCATCAGATCCATTCTAGATGATTGTGAGCCACCATGTGGTGGCTGGGAATTGAGCTCAGAACCTCTGGTAGAGCAGCCAGTGCTTTAAACCGCTGAGACATCTCTCTCCAGCCCCTCCTTACTTTTTCTATTGCCATGAAGAAACACCTTGACCAAAGCAGATTATAAAAAAAAGCATTTGACTCGGGCTTCTTGCCATTCCAAAGGGTTAGATCATTGCTATCTTAATGGAAAGCCTGGCAGCAAGTGCTGGAACATTTGCTGAGTCCCCTTCATCCTAGCCACAAGCTCATGGCAGAAAGTAAGCCTGGAACTGGCGTGAGCTTTTTAAATCTGAAAGGCTGGGCCCCAGTGACACACCTCTTCCAGCAAGGCCACACCTTCTAATCCTTCCTAAACAGGAAACCAAACATTCAGATGTTCTCATTCAAACCACCTCCTCTCTTCCTCTGCCCCTTTACTCCTTTCTCTCTCTCTCTCTCTCTCTCTCTCTCTCTCTCTCTCTCTCTCTCTCTCTTTCTCTCCTTCTGTCTCTCCCTTCCTCTCTTTCTCTTCAACCCTCTTTTCCATTTTCTGAGTTTCTGCTACTCTTCCTCTCTTTCTCCAATCCAGTTGACCTTGCACTTGTGATCCTCCTGCCTCAGCCTCCAGAGTACTGAAGTGACAGTCATGTACCTCCACACGTTGGTTCACCTCCATTCCATGTACCCTTTTGTTGGGTGTTTTGTTTATTGTCTAGACAACCTATGGTAAAACCTTGACTGATCGATCACCTTCCAATGATTATTGTTTAAATGCATTTTGTATATGACTCATTTTATCGTTCATATATAAAGATAAATTATTTCCAAGAACCATGTGTGAAAGACAGAAAACAGAGGCAACACCCAATACCTTCCATGCTGTGATTGAGACTATCTTCATGTGTCAAACCAGTTTTTTATTTTTGATGCATGCAAATTGGGTTGTCTAAGGTATTTTTAATTAGGAAAGCCAAAAGCAAATGCTGTAATCTGTTTGCCAGCCCCATCTCTTCATCACTCCTAGAAGTGTGTTTTGAGCATTGCAGTTGAGTTGTGTATATTTGGCTACTTTTCCTCTCTTGCAGGATAGTGTCTGTGTGAGCTCAGTCTTCATTTTTTTTCTACTGCTTGGATTCCCCCAGTAAAGCAAGCTAGAGGAATTTCTTCTAAATGAAAAGTTTACAGTCTTCTCTCAGATGATGGATTTCCTGTTTGGTGGTGAAAACAGATTGCTCACCCTACCTAGCATGTGTCTGAATGTTGCATGCTGGAGAAAATGGAATGGATCTACAGAATCCATCAGCTTAGAGTTAACCTAGCTCTGAGTTTCAAGGCATACAAATTATTTGTATCACAATTATGTTGCCATTAGTTTATATTATACAATCATACAACTAGCTATATTATAAATTAGTTTACAAACATGATAATGTCTTAAATATTTTGGCAACTCGTTAACTGTTTTATGGAGAGTGTTCAAACATGAAGAGTACTTTTGGAGCGTTTTCTTTTCATATGACCATAGTAAGAAAAAGTCCCCAAAGTGTACTTTAATCTTATAGCTGGAAACTCTAGTGTATGTAACAGTTTAGAGGATAGTTCCCTTCAGTGTTTTTTGTCATCTATTAAGCTATGTTTGTCTCCCTATATTCTTATTGACATCAGGAGACAAAACGTCCATACATGGATTTCCTATGTGTCCATAGTCTGAGAATACAGGGTACTCAAAAATAGTAAATATCTTAACAATCTATCAGAAGACATTTCTCTACCATTTTTCAGCAGGCATCTTATAGGTCTGAGAATAACAACTTATAGTCTCTCTCTCTCTCTCTCTCTCTCTCTCTCTCTCTCTCTCTCTCTCTCCTAGGAATAACTTTTCTAGACTGGATTTTTCTGAACTTAATACCATCGACGTTATAGAAGAGATAATTTTTGTTGTAAAGAACTGTCTGGACCCTGTAGCATGTTTACCAGCATCCCTAGCCTCTACCAACTAGATGACATTAACATCCATCTCTGAAGTATAATAACCAAGATGTCCTTAGACAGTCCCACATATGCCCACAATTCCAGAATCACCCTTGACTGAGGACCACTGCTTTAGTCTTTTGTTTCCTTTGCTATTTTGAGTTAGCAGAGATGTCATTAAAAACCCCATTTGTCAGAATTGCTGGCAAGCTGAGCTTTTCTACTTAGAGTCCATGAATGAATTCCCGTTCTCTGGCATTTGTCAAGGTGAGGTGACAATGCAGTTCAGAATTGGAAAGTGCATCTGTGCTATTTCCCGAGAGTTCCCAGTAAACATTCTTGTCCTTGGTGGGTGAGGTTGTTGCTAATCCATTGTACTTTTTCATCACAGTGACTGACTTGGATACATGTGTTGTGCAAGTGGGAAGTAGTACTCCGTGTCTTTACACATTTTAATTGTAAAGATCACAGCAGTTCTCCTGACTTTTCAGGGATGTTATTTCCTTTCCTGTAGCCCAGGGATAATGGGCAATTCTCTGATATGCCTGGCTCATCGTCTGTTGCACAGGTGACTAATAGACTGCATATGAATGTTACATAAACTCTAAGGCATTTTCCTGATGGTCTCTTGTCTAGAAATATAAAATTAGGTCATCAAAATCCAAGGCATAATGACAAAGTGATCCTCCATATGTGTCAGCACTTCTTGTGAGGCCACAGAGAAGCTGTTTATGTGCCAAAATGAATCTTATGTTTTTGCTGCTGTGGCTCAGAAACAAACATGGTAACCTGCATGTCTAAGACTTTGTAAAGATAGAGCTCATACGACAATGTTGAAACTTAGGAGAAAACTGGTAAAACAAGGCTTGGTCAGGTACTTCTATAATCCCACTGTTCAGGAGGATGATACAGGAGAATTGTGACTTTGAGGTCAGCCTGGATACTTTAGTACATTTGAAATCAGATGGGCTGGCTACACTGTAGGACCCCTTCCTCCAAATGAAAGAAGAAGTAAAACCTGAATCTGGAAATGGAAACTCAGTTCCAGGGGTTTGCATGTGACTTTTGTAAGTGTTGAAGTGAATACCCTAGGCTAGGAGGGTCTATGCCAGCTCTCAGTATTAGAAAAATGTATCTGGCATATCACCTGAGAGCCCCCATGAAGCACTCTATGGGCTTCTAATATGTCCTTGGTAGGTAAAGTCATTGCCAATCCATTTGGTTGATTTCCCTCATGACTAGCTTGGGTTCGTGTATAGTTTATACCCTTGATCATGTCAGAGACACTGGGGGGGGGGTCTCCCCTATTGTTCTGTCTACCTTCCCTTGAAACGGTCTCTCACTGTATCACTTCAACTAAGCTACTCTCTCTCTTCCTCCAATGCTGAGCTTACTGATTGGGGATTTTAACTCAGGTCCTCATGCTTGCAAAGCAATGGCTCTTACCTGTGTAGTTCTTGCCTCAGTTCAATTTCCAGCATTAAAAATAAAAACAAAAACAAAACAAAACAAATACTATATGGGAACGATCACCATCATTCTCCAGGTTACAAAAAGACAAATGACATCAAAGTTGGGATGATAAGCAATTGTGACTTAGTCCCGAGGCTCTCACCCCACGTTTCATCCCTGTTGTATCCAATTAAAACAATTGAAGGTAAATTAGCTCAATTTTTTGGTTTACCAATTCATTTAATTCTTTCTATTTTGAATTTGAGGGTAGCAAACCCTCAAAAAAAATCAGTTGGTAGAGAGCTAGGAGCCTATGAATAAAACCATGAAAAAGTTACCAAATATGCTTTTATTCCAAATAATTTTAGCAAGTTGACATAAATGGGTCAAAGTTAACTATGTAAAAATTTGCCACCTAACTTGGAAGGCATTTAGGAAGTTGTCTCCAAAGAACCCTGTCATTTTCATGTTCCTGTGCCTTTAAGAGAACTAGTCAGGCAAACTCAAAGCAACAAGGATGCTAATTAACTCTGATTAGAGAATTTACTTCCAGGACTTTGTAGAGGTTTAGATAATTATAATGTTGTAGAGAACAAATTACTTATTATCTCTTTTTGCCATTCTCACTTGGCCAAGAGCCCTTTGATCATGGGGACAGACACACATAGGTGATTGGGTATTAGTTTTACATATGAAAGTCTTGAGTTCCTTTAATCCTTACAGGACAGCAAGATTTATCAGTGGAAAACAGATCTGAACTCTCCTGACCTCCCCTCAACACAGAGATCCTTAATTCGGGTATAACGACAGGCTGGAAAGAACAAATGCTTTTAACTAACATCAACACGCTCTGGCAGTCTTTGTAATTAATCAGGGCAGAAAATTCGCAGACAAGAGAGTAACATAGGCTGTTGTAAGTCATATTCCTGTAGACTCAGCAATAGCATCTGCGTTTTCTTCACTCCACTTGGCGTTTGAAAAGGACCGTCATTTGAAAATGACAACTGCGATTGTTGGAAATCACTGGAAACTTGCTCGGCCTTTGAAGACCCAACGCTTATTGTCACAAGCCAGAAATGGTAATGTGCTTGGGTTTCTGTTAGCTGTCCTGAATCATTCCACTCCTAGAAACCAGAGTCTGGCCATCCCACAGTGGCAGAGCCTGTCTCCATTAAATCTGTGTATTATTTTATAAGAAGAGAGTATAAAAACATGGATGTAAGTTGAAAGTGTGAGCCTGAGAGCTGAACTGTAAGGGCGAAGAATTTCATGGAGGAGGTGACCTCATAGTCCCTGCATGTGAGACAAAAAACCCCATTTTAGCGGGAGTCCAGCAGGGTATTATTGGTGGAAGAGTCTGGGTACTTTCATAATTTTGTTGGGAATGGGTAAATGCATTAAAAGCTGCATCTTAAAGATGAAAAGTGGCTAGCACGCTAAGATGATTGGAAATGGGTAAAAATAAATCTCATATTTGTAATAGGGAATTTGTTTTTTTTAAATACCTTCAGTTACACAAACCGGGAAAGAGGGCGAGGATCCTCAGTGAGGCAATAGCTGAGAGGGGTTCAGAGACTGAGCTGGGGGAGGCAATTCCACCACTCTGAGCCCCTGGCTCGTTCTTCCTTTGTAAAACACCGTTTATGGACCCAAAAGCCTGCCCTGTAGGTTTACTTAGGGATTACATGAAATTGTTCTCATAAAGAGTCAGACTATGGCAGGTACTTAGTAAATGCTGGAGGCTGTGAAGTTATTTTACAACTGGAGGAAGCACACAGATGTGCCAAGGAAGGATAGGGGGAGCTGGGAATTCTCAAAGGTGGCTGTCATGAAGAGAAACGTCTCTAAACTGTTTCTATGGAAAGTGGGTGATGTTTAAGATATTTAAGACATGTGGAAGCATTGTTGGGCATAGCTGGACCAACTAGAGGCTTCATAGGACAAGAGAAAACTTTGGGAGAAAGGGCTATTTCAGGAAGCCACTTGTTTTCCATTACAAAAGAAAGCATTTCAATGCCTAAATGTGGACAGCAATACTTATGCCTGTCCATCATGTCTATAGAAAAAGTGAGAAAGAAAATACTGCTGCTACATTGCTGCTAGATCATGTGATGAGTTGGGTTAGCAGAGTTCCATGCGTTGGAGTCTCACAAAGTCTGAGTCCCATGTAGAACATATAGAAAGAACATCAATGTCTGCCTCAGTGGGGCCATTTGGATTTCTGTATCTGGGAGAACTGCATACAGATGAAGAAATACAGCCCAGGAAAAGTCTGACATGATGTGATAATGAATCAGGTCACAACGGAATAGATCTGACTTGCGTCTAGCAGCAGCATCACCTACAGGGATTACAGTTCACCATGTACAAGCAGCGCAAGAATCAGGGGAGGATGCTGACAGTCAGTCATTCGGGTACTTACACAGAGTGATGAAGGGTATCTGGTTATGTAAATCAGGAGTAGTGATGGGGAGATCAAGATACATTGACTGCAGTGATGAGGAGCATCCAGGTATATGGACCACAGTGATGAAGGAGCATCTAGGAACATGGACCACAGTGATGATGGGCATTTAGGTACCTGGACCACATTGATGAGGGGCATCTAAGAACATGGACCACAGTGATGAAGGACATCTAAGAACATGGATCACAATGATTAGGGGCATCAAAGTACATAGAGCACAGTGATAAGGGGCATCTAAGAACATGGACCATAGTGATGAGGGGTGTTCGGGAACCTGGACCACGGTGACAAAGGTTATCAGTCTAACATAAGAGTGTAAGGGAAACTTAGAATAAAGCAAAGCTGCACACCATGACTAAAGAGACGCTTAATAGCACAGCTGAGGTCACCTAACTCTGCTGTTTACTGTGTGTGAGGTATGCTGCACGAGAGGATTCATCTAAAAATACGGGGACACTGAGTAAGGAACTCAGAGTTGTATAGAGAACACAGACTACATAATCCCTTATCCGATCCTTATCAAAGAATCGCAGAACTTAGAGCACTTTGTGGGCTGTTTGCTTGTTTGTTTGTGTCTGGTTAGTGATGAAATAACTGGAAACTGGTTAGGAAGATCTATGCAAATATTTTTCAAATCTGGAAAAAAGAAACCCCCAAATCCTGCTTCCAAATATTTAGGATAAGAGAAACTTAACCTATACCACCATTTTCATTGTTTGTCTCCTCCCCTCAAATGTGCCCTCCTCCCTCTTTCTTTCTTCTCCTTTCTTCCATCTGCTACCCCACCCATACCACTTTCTACTTGATAATCCTCTGCTGCTCTCTCCCTTTCAGTTTACCAGAGCTAATCATAGCTAACATGTAAATGGCCATTGAACGTCAACGTGTCTAGTCTCTGGGGTCTCTTAGTGAGGGATTCTTGAGATGGTCTGTCCTTTGACTTTGTGAAGGATTGGACTCTGGGGACAGAATTTTTCTATACAGTAGACTTTGAAAGAAAGCTGTTATTAATTAGCCCAATGTATTCTTGGCTGGGGAAATGTTATAACCATTTTTTTAGTAGAAAAACAAACATAAATCTCCAGATAGGCACTCAGTATTCATCAGACAAGTGGAATTTGAAGCCTTCTTCTCCATGTTTAGTCTTTGTTGCTGTGGGAGGCTGGGCAGTAATTGTGGAAAGAGTATCACCTTCTGAGGGAAGCAGACATTGGTTTAAATAATAACGCCACTTGTGAGCTATGTGGCAGGGAGCTGTTAACCTTAAATTCTTGGGACAGTTTGATGTTTGGAAATGAAGCAATCAAGAAAGATATGACCTAGCCTCAAAAGAGTTCTCATTCTGGAATAAATGGAGAAGTTTCAACCCCCTTGGTAAGGTCAAAAGTCTATTTGGGGCTCCAAGTAGCCAGAAAATATATGGCTATTTGGATGGATTGACACCAGGAATCTGTCCTCATTCATATTTCCTACTTTATTCTTTAGTAACTAGAGGAATACAAGGGAGAAGAATCCTTGGCTAGCTGCTTGGCTAGTTGGTCAATGGATGGTGTCCTAGACACACTTCAGAAATATGTTCTAGACACAATCATGTTGCTGTGACAAAATACAATAACCAAAAGCCACTTAGAGGAGAAAGGAGTTTGCATTAGCTCATAATTACAGGTTTGTTATCATGTGAAATTCCAAGGCAACAACTTAAAACAGCTAGCTATATCATATCCACAGTCAAGGAAGTTAATGTATTAATGTTCACTCAACTGACTGTGTTCTATTTGATTTTTTTTTCACTCAGACACAGCTCAAGAGCTCTTGTGGAAGGAAGTCCACTTACAATGGAATGGGTGTTCCCATATCAATTGACACACCACAGACCAACCAACTGTGGACATTTCCTCATGGGGATTCGATTCTCAAGGAATTCAGCTCAGACAGAACTAAAAATTCAAACCTTCTTCCCTGTTGGGGTCTAAGAATACCATTCATCTGTGTTTTTAATGCATGAACACCTAAATGTCTTTAATATCTGTCAAGATTCGTAGCTTGGTGGTACAGGCCTGTCACCCCTGCTATACACAGAGGCTGAGGCAAGATCACAAAGTCCTACCTGGACTAATGTAGTAGGGTTTTATTGCTGTGAAGAGGCATCATGACTAAGGTAACTCTCATAAGAGAAGTTATTTCATTGGGAATGTTTTAAAGTTCAAAGGTTTATTCCATTCTTGCTATGGCAGAAAGCTTGGCAGTGTGCAGGCAGATGGTGCTGCCTGGTAGCTAACACTCCTACATCTGGATCCACACATAGGCAACAGGAAGGGACAGAAACACACTAGGTCTGGTTTGATCTTCTGAGGCCTCAAAGCCCAACCCCTAGTGACACACCTCCCCCAACAAGGCCACACCTTCTAATAGCACCACTCCCTATGGGCCAATGGGGCCATTTTTATTAAAACCACCACAGCTACAAAATAAGTTCCAGGTTAGTCTGTGCACTTTAGCAAGACTCTGACTCAAAATAAGAGGATGAGAGCCATAGCTCATGGTTTAGAGTGATTTTCTAACATAGAGGAGGCTCTAGATTCCATCTCCAGCACCATTACAATAGCTGCTTAGTGGGAGAGGGTGGCCATGGATTTTTGTTTTTCATTTTTATCGGGGAGTAACTTCTTCTTGAAATGTCATATTAATGCCATCCTTTGCCTTGTGAGTATGGTTGAACATTCGTTGATTTGAGTCGTGTGTTAGACTCAGGTCATCTTAGCCCTTAGATGCAAAGGCGTCTTTGCAAAGAGCACACAGCAGAGCTTCGTGACTGCAGCCTGGCCCATGGAACAGTGCATGGAGTTCAGACCTAGGAAGATCTGGGCCAATGACTCTGGTATATTTGGATATCATTCTCAGACTTTTTATGATCAAGTCTCTACACCATTCAGAATGACTTTTCTATGAGAAATGAAATAACGTGTTAATGTGTTAACCACACACAAATGATGTCTTATTCCCCTCTCCTTTCTTTCTATATTAGGTGGGGCTCTCCAGAAGAACAGAACCAATAGAATGGTTGGTTGGTTAGTTCAACAATAGTGGTCTTCCCACAGCAGATTCCACTAACCTGGTAGTTGTACACTCTGAGAGGTTAGATGTCTCTGCAGCCCCAGACTAGCACTGAAGGCTGGGGGGAATTTCTAGAATTGCTTGTCTTCAATCTACATTTGAAACCCAAGAAGCTGGATTCTCATATCAGTTCAATAGCAGAGTCAGCAATGGTATAGCTGAGCTCACCAATGAAAATGATATCAGTTAACAAAAGCAAATGTTCTTTCTTGAATCTCCTTTTGTCTGGCTGCCACTGGAAGGAGTTGTTTGTACTTTGGGAAAGTCTTCCCAGTACAGATAACCTTTCCCAGTATAGATAACCTACTCAAGACAGTCCCTTTACAGGTGTGCCTAGTAACCTACCTCCAGATATGATGAAGTTGATAGCCAAGATTAAACATGATGATCTAAGGTTACGATTGCTCTGATGAGACACCATAACCAAAACAACTTGGAGAGTAAAGGGCTTATTAGGCTTACATTTCCATATCACTGTTCATCTTCAAAGCAAGTCAGGACAGGCATTCAAACAGGACAGGAACCTAGAGGCAGGAGCTAATGCAGAGGTCGTGGAGGGATGCTACTCAGTCACTTGTTCTCCATGGCCTTCTCAGCCTGATTTCTTATAGAACCCAGGACCACCAGCCCAGGATTTTCCACACCCACATTAGGCTGAGCCCTTCCACATCAATCACCAATTAAGAAAATGCACTATAGACTTGCCTACTGCCCGATCTTATGGAGACATTTTCTCATTTGAGGCTCCCTCTACTGGTGACACAGCTTGTGCTATAGTGACATAAAACCAGCCATCACAATGACCTCCTTTTTTATTTATTTATTTATTTTCTATATTCTTTGTTTACATTCTAGAAGCCTTCCCCTTTCCCAGTCCCCCCCTTCATATATCCCATAAGTCCTCTTCTCTCCATCCATTCTCTTATCTTCCCCCTCCCTTTTCTCTGTCCTGGTAATCCCCTACAATGCTGGATCAAGCCTTTCCAGGATTAGGGCCCTCTTCTTCCTTCTTCATGGGAATCATTTGATATGCTAATTGTATCTTCAGTATTCAGAGCTTCAGGGCTAATTAATATCCACTTATCAATGATTGCATTCCATGTGTATTCTTTTGTGATTGCGTTACCTCACTTAGGATGATATTTTCCAGTTCCATCGATTTGCCTAAAAAATTCATGAATTCATTGTTTTTAATTGCTGAATAGTACTCCATTGTGTACATATACCACATTTTCTGTATCCATTCCTCCATTGAGGGACATCTGGGTTCTTTCCAGCTTCTGGCTATTATAAATAAGGCTGCTACGAACATAGTGGAGCATGTGTCCTTATTGCATGCTGGGGAATCCTCTGGGTATATGCCCTTATGCAGTCCTGCCCCCAACTCATTAACAAGGAAGGAAGAGTCAGTAGAAGTTGGCAGAGACCTGCTCCTGCATTCTGTCTTGGGAATGTTCGAGCAATCCTTGCGGTTATTCTTTACTTTTTGCTTCTTGGTAAACAGTAGACAGAAAGAAGTAGATACAGTAATGGACCAGGGCAAGACATAGTCTGAAAGACTTACTGCCAGTGGTCAACATCCTCAAAATACCTCACCTTACGCTCCTCACCACTTCCCAATGTTGCTATACGATTTTCAATCCATCAAAGGATTAATCCATTAATTAGGTCTAAGTCCTCCTGGTGTGCAACTATAGAGGTGTCTGAAATGCGACACACCCAGAGGTTTGCTTCTCAGGTCTTTCATTGTCTAATCAAGCTGACAATGAAATTACCCACGATGATTCCCAGAGAAGGACTAAAATTAGAGAGGTAGCCCTGTGGAAACAATACCAGATGTCTAGTTTTCTTGGTGGGTTTAGGAACAATGTGTCAGTCAAAGCCTTTGACCTCAGAACTTGATGAAGAAAACTGATGCTAAACAATATAAGTTCTTCAAATATCACTATATAATGTGTGCATATTTCTTAATTTCTGATTCAGTTAAAACTCAATATAAAAAAATATTATCATGAACATTTACTCAACTATCAGTGTGGTTGTGGGCCAAGAGATACAGGATAAATAGTTCTCAAAGGGAAATACAGAATAATTTGAGATGTTTATCCTGGCCTAGCTAGGGGAAGGCTGAGAAATGCTATGGAAATCAGCAGTCCTTGCTTGAGAATCTGAGTTTGTATAGCTTTTGTACCACTGAAATCCACTATTCACGAATTAGAAGAATCTAATAGAATCAAAGGGCTCATGATTCTGCCTTCATCTCAGCACCCCATTCCTGATGGTCAGGGCTGTGCCAGTCCAAGCCTCTGGCTCTCAGGATAGCATCCAAGCTGCGTTACTGTTCTCCTGCATCCCTTACCCTGCCCTCCATTGCTCTTCATCCCCATGGTTTCTCACAGCAGTGTGTCAAAACTGTTACCTAATAAATGATTTGCTATTTCTGTGGTGACTTTAACATCTTACTCTTGTAGCAGAGCATGATGGCAGAGACCTGCGATCACAGAAATGAAGCGGCTGGGACAGGACAGCAAGTTATGAGCTGGTCTGGGCTACAAAAGAAGAACTTGTCTCAAAACAACAAAAAACAAAACAAAACAAAAACAAAAGAGCAAGAAAAACCAAAAAAGCAAAACAAAAACAAAAATAAAACAAACAAACAATAGCTGGATTTACAGAGGACCAGAGAAATAAATGAAACAGTGGGGAAAGGCCCAAAGGATGTAGTCGCAAGGCATGAGGCATGTGATGTCACATCCTTGGCTCTCTTTCCGCTTTCTATACCATCTCTCCAGTCTCTTCTTTGGGCTCTTAACTCTGCCCACTAGAAACTTCCCAGCGGGTGGGTTCTTTCTCAACGCTAGGACTCCGCACCTGTGTTAACTTTGTCTGGCTGCCTGCTTCTTCCAGATTGTCCCCAGCTTATTCCAATTCATCCTTACTGATTTTCTCAATACATTTTCGGTTTAAAAGCTTTCTGGTGCCTTCCATATGGGATGGATCTTTCTCTTCCTGGCTCTGTTAACCGGCTGTTTCTACCACTGTGTAAAACTGATTGAACACACTTGAGGGAAATTGCTTATTTTTTCTTTGTAAATTCCATGAATGGGACTCTGTCCTCAGAACAGAACCCTGGGAATTTCTTATTGCATAAGACACTAGAAAATATCATGTTATGTATGTAGCTCCAGAGTTTAGACTTCACAACTGCATGAACTTAGGTACATTACTCAGTGTCCCTAAATCTGCTTTTTGCTTTGGAAAATAGTGATGGCGACAACTCATCGATGAGAGTACTGTGCAGATAAGAAGAGATCAATGACATCATAAAAAGCCACTTTTCACAAATACTGAAGACCTGTTCACATGAAGTGAGCAGCAACCACTTAAAGGCAGTCTATCTCATGGTCTACAAGGAGACAAAATAAGCTCCTTAAAGGTGGTACTACAGACGCTAAGCAATAGCTATGTGAAAAATGAGTTTCCACCTAGTGTACTTAGTATCTCTCCGTCACCTTGTATGATACCAGTTACTGCCCATATTCTATACATGGGGAGTGTTGCAGTAGTGTGTGCTAATCCCAGGACTACCATCATGGCAGACTAAGAATTTGAATCTGTTTGACTGGTTTACTGCTTTACAGTCAAGTCATTATACCTCCTCCTAAGAGCGTTTCCTTTTGCTACTTTAACTTTATATGCTAAACAATATATGTTTATACACACAGACACACACACACACATCTACACATAAACACAGAATTTTTATCTATATCTATATCATATCTATATCCATATCTAATCTATAGCTATATCATATCTATATCTATATTGTACCTATATATCTGTATCTGTATCTATATCTATCTATAGAGATAAATAACCTATGAAAAATGGCAGAATAGCCTAGCCCTGTAGCCATGTATACATTGAATGAACTGGAACTTGGTCTTGCTTATGTTCTGCAGGTCCACAGCCAGGGAGGGACCTTGGGGATAGGAGGCACATTAAAAGTTGGGAGTAGAAGGAAGACAGGCTTCTTGCTTCATGACGTAGCTGGTTGTCCTGGAGAAGTTATCAGCCTCCCAGGCTTCACTCTCCACACCTGTGAAATGAGGCTATGACATCCTATCTCACTTGTGTGGTGCTTGTTTATAGGACAGGGCACACAGTGACCATTCGGCCCCACCATTGGAAGACAGATCTCTTTGAATGTGGTTATGTGCTTTGCTTTCTGTCTGCCAAGGACAGAAACTCTGGGGCCTCTGCACGCCGTACCCCCTTTCCATCCACCCTTGGCAGGTGAAATGGGAGCTTCTGGAGTTCACAGTGACAGCCTTGTCACCTTGCTACTCTTCTCCAGCTTGATGATGCTTCCCTTGGATAATGCTCCCTTACAGTTTCTTTCCTATATGCCACCCCTCACCATCCCACATTTTGGGTTTCAGTGTGGCAGAGTGGGACCCCTGTGAGAGGAAGGATGCTGAGGCTCTCTGGTTCCCACATCTCTTCATTCTTCTTGTAGATATTGGATGTTATTTAACTGAGCAAAGTACCTTCCACACACCAAAACCTTAACTAAGAATTTTATGTGTCTCATTTATCTATGGCCTCTAAACAAGTATCTGTCAAAGTTTTGTGTGTGCACAGCCACTCAGTAGTTTTATTGTTGTTTAATAGTTGGATCGTATGGTAAGTCAGAGAGCCTGAGAGACAAGGTGGAGGTATAAGGAACTGTAGAGAAACACTCCTTGGATGTCTAACTGTGTACATTCTTAACCCGGATCAAAGATGGATGCACAGGGTCTAGGAATGACCTAGACCAAGCAGGGTATGCGGGTGGCAAGAGTCGTTCTCCAAATGCGAGTTTTGAAGCGCATCTCATTTTGGCTCCTAAAAATGTCCACTGTATATACTCACTTGCTCACCAGGTATTGAACTTCTGTAGACTGAGGTCCTGTGCGTCTTGGTCCAAGGTCCAAGGGTGGCAAACACAGCCGGTCTCCTTATCATTAACACACAAGTTGGACGTGAGCGATGAACTACAATATGCACACGCAAGGTGCTACTGGGGTGAATGGGAATGAAAGGAACTGTGTGGGAGAGCCGTAGAGAAGAGATGAAGAGACACATTTATGCACAGACCTTGAAGGACAAAGAGGTGACCACATGGAGAAACAATCTGTGGGGTAAAGAAGGAAAGGTTGTGAAACTAAAAAGCTCAGGCTTCGAGGAAGTGAAAGAAGCCCTATGCCTGTGTGCCGAGCAGAAAGGCAAGGATATGGATGATACAACATTGCTGCTTTGACACTCAGCCTCCCTCACCTCGCTTGAAACTCACTATGTGGCTCACACTGACCTACTGCTGTGGTTGACCCTGCTTCAGTTTCCCAGGGGCTGGGACTCTAGGTGTGTCACATCTGGCTTTAATTTCTGTTTTACTGCAGTGGTTGGGGGATAATTTTGTCGCAGTCTCCATGTTGTATCATTTTTGGATTTTATCCCCCACACCCTCGACTCGGTGTGATTCCATGCTGGAGTAGGATGGACTCTAAATTCAGTCTGATTGATGCTACACAAAGAAAAGGAGAAGGTCATAAAGATGAATTGGGGTGGAGAGACCATGTGGAGACAGGAGCAGACGGGAGCCGAGTATGGCAGAGTAGCCGAGAAGCTAGGTGGGGCATGGTTCTGTCAACTTCATATTTTAGATTTCTAGCCTCCAGGATGGTAAGGGTTTCCATTTGTTTTAAGCTACCTACTCTTTTGTGGGGTGTTAGGGCAGGTCCTGGGCAGCAACTGTGATAAATCAATTATTTCGATTTGTGATATATATCCAAGGCTGGTCACGATGATATAGTCGCTCTTCTGGGTTTTTGTGTTAGCTTTTTTGTTGCCATGACAGGTCTCTGAGAGGAAAAAATTAATCAGGACCAAAGATTCACTTTGGCTCATGGATACAGGGATCTCGGGGTGTATATTGTCAGTTTGCTCAGCTGTCAGGACCTATGGTGAAGAAGAGGTTGTGACAGAGGCTACTCACTTTACCTCATAACATCCGGAAGCCAGGGGTCGAAGGATAAGAAGGATAAAGGGATGGGAGAAGATGATTCTTTTGATACTATGTTACTAAGGGAGAAACCCCCTTTAACTACATCCTCTAGCCTAATGACACTATTGAATTAGGAATCCGCCATCAATGGATTCCTCCACTGAATCACTGAGGCAGAGGTTCTCCTGATTCAGCCACACCCAAAGCCCCACTTCTGAATGCTGCCCAATTGGGAATGAAGGCTTCATTCAGCATGCAAGCTTCCGAGGGAGAGTTAGTCTTTATACCTGACCCACAACAGACCTCATGGTAATTTTCCTTCAACGTGGAATGATCAGAAAGCATGTCTCCCGAAGGAATAGAACCATGCAACCCTAGGAGCTACATGTGCTGTGAGCAAGCTTGGATTCGCTGCCTGGCCTTAATGCCCAAAGTAGCATGACCTGAGGAATCTGTGCGATTGCCTCACAGTGCATGGTATCCCTACTACTACTCAGGCTCCCTGGTGCCATATCTCCCTTCATTGCAGAGAAACAACTGACCTGGATCAAACAGTCCTAGGTCCAAGGGGAAAATGGATTCCTTAAGACTCCATCCTCTCTGTGGGGAGATTTAGATTACTCCAGCATGGAGTTCAGATAATTAAGGGGAGGTGGAACCCCTAGTTTCCTTTGCCTCCAAGTACTTCATTGCTTGAACAAGTGTTCCTCGTTAACTAAACAAGGGTGTTTTTTCCCCTTTCTTCCCTCTGAGTGGTAATTGCCTTTTCTTACCCACACAAAATTCTTTGCTTAAGGAGCTGAAAGGGGACGTGTTTTGAGACTAGTGGTGGATTGATTCTCTGGTGGCAGGAGGCAGATGGGATCTCCCAAGAATGACCGTGATGGGCATGGGTTCAGATCCACTTGGGTTCTAGTTCTATGACCTATAGGAGTGTGTTACTTTCCTGAGAGCACTGGTCTCTCAGTCAGAGAGCTGCTGTCAGCTTTCAGTGATGTGGGTAAGGTTCTCAGAAGGATCCACTGTTCTGAAGCCCAACATTTTAGTGCCTCCTATGAGTTAGCTACCCCCTCTTCCAGAGGAGAAGTTGACTTGGGCTCACGGGTTTTAAGGGTTATCCATCATGGTGCGGAAGGCCTGGTGGTTGAAACTGCTTTGTTCCTGGTGACGGGAGATTGATGCGTAGCTTCCGCACACCTTGGGCAGTCAGAAGGCAGAGAGAATGGGGCTGGACGAAGGGCTGGGCTGTAACCTTCAGAGACCTCTTCGGAGTGGCTCATGCTACCAGCGAGACCCCACTGACTGCAATAGCAGAGTGCCCACTGGGGACCAAGTGTTTAAAACAATGAACTAGTAGGGAACCATTTAAAACTAAGCCATATCCTGAAGGATGGGATAGGCTCAGTCGCTGTCCGTCACAGTTCCCAGGTAGCACAGCCCAGAGGCACACCAGGTGTCTGATCAAGCCTAGTGCACCGTATGGGGCATGCATCTAGATCGTGTGTAAGTGCCAGGAGATGAAGAGAGAAAGATATACTTTGTGTCTCTCTGGCCATCCCCTACATACACAGGAAGCCTTCTGTGCTGGGAAATGAGGTTTGACTCAGCTTACAGGCTAAACGTTGTCTAGGGCTTTGCAGATGTCAGAAGACTAACTAAGGGCTTCATGGCTCCTGGCACAGGAGGTAACGTGAGCTCATGTTTGCGTCTGCTCCCCTTGCCTTGTCACTCACAGGATGGTGCGAGGTGGCGGGTCTGTCACAGACGAGGAAATAGAGGCTTAGGAGATGGGGGGATTTTTTATAGCGAACAATAAGCGTGCCTACCCAATGCTCCACAGAGAAAGACTATGTCTTCTTTTTCCTAAGTCACATTATTTGAGAATTTATTACCTTGGATTTAACTCTCTTTTTTTGCCATCACAATTATCTGTGTGGTAGAGGGTGTATGCATGTGTGGAGCTCACAGGACCTGTGGGAGTCAGCGCTCTTCCTTTGCCATGTATGTAGCAGAGATTGACAGACCTGATGGCAAACATCCTCACTTACCAAGGCATCTTGTCAGCTCTTATTAGCATATGTCACATATATACATACATATATATATATGTATATATATGTATATATGAATATAAAATTTAGTGTGATATTTCAGTATATTCATATAGAGAGTGGATCAAATTCAAGTTCTCTTTACCAATTTCTATTCCCCGCTGTATTCAGCTCAACATTTCTTAATCATCTTATTTATTTATTTATTTATTTATTTATTTATTCATCAAGACAGGCTTTTACTATGTGGCCCTGGTCGACCGGGAACTCACTATGTAGACCAGTCTGGCCGAGAATCCACAGGGTCCATCTGCCTCTCTTCCCGAGCACTGGGATTAAAGGTGTTCACTACTGTGCCTGGCCAGGTCAACATTTCAGAACTTTCACACATAAAAGACAGTGCATCCAGTACAACATAATAGTGCTTCTGTAGCTGGCAAATTTCACTTGACATAATTTCCTCCAGTTCCACCCTCTTTGTTAACAATGGCAAGATCCCAGTTTTTAAATCATTGAACAACATCCCACTGTATGTATGTTCTACTGGCTTTTTAAAAAACCCATTCACACAGTGATGAGCACCTGTATTTTGATGCATTATGTATTGCAAATGGCACCTCATAGAAACATGCATGCAGATACCGTTGGTAAGCAGGTTTCTTTAAGTTTGGCTATCTACTCAGAGGTTGGGGGTGGCATGGAGTGGTAGATCTGTTTTGAGTTGGTCTTTATTTTTGCTTTTCGAGAGTCCTGCCCACTGTTATTCACATGGGTTGTGCTAATTTACACTGCCACCAACAGTGTGGTGACAGTCCTTTTGGGGAGGTGCTGTGCCTACCTTCTCAGTCTGTTTGTAATATGTCCTCTGAAAACAGACCGAAGTACAAAAGAAATCCATGCCTGTGCTCCCCAGATGCACAGAAATGTGTAAGGCCTGTGGAAAGCTGTCTCAACAAAGCTACCGACGTCTGTTTCTTGTTAAAATTAAAGCAGTAGTAGTCCGCTATTCTGTGTTACTTTTTTCTCTTCTTCCTTTTCTCAGTTCTCTTCTGCTTTTAATTCAGAGGCGAGGGTCTGGTAGACAGAACCCAGCCTTGACACTTGGTCCAGCTCACACGTCTGGTACCATAGCCTTGGCCTACTTGGAATTTGTGTAGAAATGTTGGCCAAATGGCTTCCTATCCCCGAGTGTAAACTTTCTCATTTGTGAAACAGGGATACGACTACAGCATGGAGGGGCAATACGTTCGACATGAGTATTGGCGATGCTACTCCCTGCTGTGACCAAGTATCTAAGGAGATACAACTTAAGGCAGAAGAGGGTTATGATAGCTCAAGTTTCAGGGAATGTAGGCCAGTATAGTGGGGTGGAACGGTGGAGGGCGACACCATCTGTGACAGCATAAGCTTGCACGAGGCCTTGTTCACACACTGGAAGACAGATAGAAGCTTGGTTTGGGTGGAATAGTCCTGGCTATAACTCGGGGCTCACTCCCAGTAGTCAACGTCTGCCTGATCTAACCTCTAAGGGTGCAACAACCTGCAGAAAGAATGCCACCATGTGCAGACAAGCATTCGACTGTGAGCCTATGGGATACATTGCACGTTCAAACCATGACAGCCCATAACTGGTTTCAAGACTGGTTGGTGTCTGTCTGTGTTTATAACTGCCACACGATTGGTGTTCTTGCCTGGATTGGTCAAAGAGAGGAACATACATTTTGAGTATCCATGTTTTTACAGAGATTGTGTCAGGGTAGAAGCTTGCTCAAAAGCAAGAGGCAGGTTTTGAGCAACATTGTCCAGTCAGGACCTTACTCTTCCAACTTTCCCTCCAGGTTTCCTTAAGAAAGAGTTTTCTGATGGCCTGGTGTGCTGCCCAGGAGCAAGCCTATTCCTCCTGAGCTGGAGGAAGGCTCTCGCTTTGACTTTGCTATAGACTTTGCATCCAATGGCTTGAGTATATTCCTTTTTGCTTCCCACTCACACCTCCATTAATCCACTGTGCAGCATCTTCCACCCTCCTCCCTCCTTCTCCATGGTCCACTTTCCTGCCTCAGCTTTACTCCCCAGGGACTGCGTGTCAGGTTTTCTTCCATAGTTGTTGCCTTTCTGGTATGGGAAGCCATCACTCACAGTCAGCACCTTCTCAGCTGTCTTTTCCAGCACGTCTTGTCTTCTTCGTGTCTCTGGACCTTGGCCAGCGTTGGAGAAGTACAGACTCACTCTTTCAAGCTTCACATTCAAAGCAGGGCAAGTTGAATTCCTCCCCTGGGTCTCAGTTCTGTTTTGTTTATTCCTGTGACTTTAAAGTTCTCAGAAAGGGAGAACTTTACTAACCTTGGCTCCTGGAAGGGTCCAAAGTCAAAAGGAGCTGGAAGGCTGGGAAGCCAGGGATCTGATTCCACCTGCTGTGACAAGTGGACCTGCCTCTCGAGTATAACATCTGTTTCCTTAGATTCCATATTAATATCCAGGTCAGTGGCTGTGCTTGGAAAAGATGATGTAGCTCCTTGGGCTGCAGTCTCTATTCTCATATTTGGCGATTGTGTGGTGTTGTATTTCTTTTATGATGACTTTTGAGCACTGGTAGTGATGGAGACAGAACATGCTCTTCCACCCAAACAAAACAAAGTATCATTTATCATGACTGTGTATCTGTCCATCTACCTAAATATCCCTTGTATCTACATATTTATCTCTCTGTTCATTTATCATTTCTTTATCCTGTTTGTCAGTCTATTTCATGTCATAACAAAATATTTGAGGCTTTGAACTTTATAAGGGCTCCTACAATTTACAGTTGTGTAGCTCAAGGAACATGATATTAGGGATCAGGGAATAAATGCACTGATGACTTGAATTCAATTCTTGGGATCCACATGGTAGAAGGAGAGAACCAACTCCTTCACATTGGCCTTTGACCTCTTCATACATGTGCTGGTATAATACACACACACACACACACACACACACACACAGAGAGAGAGAGAGAGAGAGAGAGAGAGAAAGAGACAGACAGACAGACAGAAACAGAGACACAGAGACACAGAGACACAGAGAGAGGGAGACAGACAGAAAGACAGAAACAGTGAAATAACAAAATAGTTAAATACCAGAATCCTAGACAGTATCCCCTGATGGTGATTTTACATAGAAGAGAAATGGAAAGAAAACTAGCAGCATGTAGAAGTGCATGGGATCAATAAGCAGCATGCAGAAATGCATCAGGTGACCCAGCAGCATGCAGAAGTGCATGGGGTGACCCAGCAGCATGCAGAAGTATATGGGGTGACCCAGCAGCATGCAGAAGTGCATGGGGTTACCCAGCAGCATGCAGACATACACAGAATAAATCAGCAGCATGCAGAAGTGCATGGGTAGCCTCATTTTTAAACAGTCCATCTTACCAAGACTAATTTGCCATCTAATTACATCCCATGAAACCCAACCTCTAAAGGTCCCACTCCCAAAACTACCATACTGGAGGCCCAACTTGCAGTGCAAGATCTCTTAGAATGGATGCTCAAGTCTCAACTAAACCATAGCACCTCTCCTCTTCCTTCCCCTCCCCTCCCCGCTTCCTCAATCATCTCACCCTACACCCTGCTCCTTCTCCCTTTCTGCATGCCTGCTCTCCTGCATCCTTCCTTCTCTTGCTCTCCTGCTTTTATCTGCCCCCTCCCCTCCTCCATCTCTCCTTCCTTTGCTATGTTAGACATTTCTTCCTCTCTCAATATTAGATGTTCTATTCCAAACTTCCTAAATATTATCAATTAAATCTGTGGCTTTGAAAATGGAAGTCTTTACATTCTGTTTTGAATTTTCCTTCTTTCTGATGACAGACTGTATGGTCCAAAGTTGTACGGACATGAATAAGTTTTTAACTTCTAGAGAATGTTGCATGTGGGCTGTCTGTCTGTCTGTGAGTTTCAGACAGACATTCATTGACTACCCACCTAGGTTGTAAAAAGTCTCACTCAGAACCCTTGAGGACTAGCTTTATTTCCCACACAAGGAAGAAAGTTCAACTTTTTAAAAGGGAGATGTACAGAGGAGCTTTGAGGCCAAGGTGTTATCTGTTTTTGTCAATGGATGTTGGGATATCGGATGGATTTCATATCATCTATGTTCCCGGCCAAGGAGGAAGTGCCAAGAAACATGAGCAGGGACAACAGAAGCTCAGCAACAGATTCAAGAACCCACGGCAAAAAGAGGAACAGAGGACTGTGATAGCTCAGTGGTCAAGAGCGCAGGACCCAAGTTCTGTTCCTAGTACCCAGCATAGGCAGGTCACTAGGGCCAGTAACTTCTGGGGATTCCATTCTCTCTTCTGTACTCCATAGACACCAGAACACTCACAACTGCACACACACACACACACACACACACACACACACACACACAGTACCAGCACCACCACCATTGAAAAGTAAAAGTAATTTTTTTCTTTTAAGAACAAACAGGAAGCCGGGCAGTGGTGGCTCATGCCTGTAATCCCAGCACTTTTGGAGGCAGAGGCAGGAGGATTTCTGAGTTCAGGCAGATTTCTGAGTTCGAGGCCAGCCTGGTCTACAGAGTGAGTTCCAGGACAGCCAGGGCTACACAGAGAAACCCTGTCTCAAAAACAACCAAATCCAAAAAACAAAACAAAACAAAACAAACAAACAAACAAAAAGAACAAACAGGAAAAACAGAGAGTTTGTAAGTTACTTTCTCACTCTAAAAACATATCTGCCAGAAGCAACTTAAGAGAGAACAGGTATATTTTGGCTCATGGGTTCAGTCCATCAGAGGGAAGCCAAAGTGAGTCTATAGTAGAAGAAACATGAGGCCACACCTTGTCAAACACTGGTGAATCAGAAAATAGAGATTAGGACCAGAAGTGGGGTGGGCTATAAGAGTCAGAGCTTCCCTCTGACTGTTAAAATGTTCTGAGTCTCCCCAAATAGCAGTACCATGCCAGGATCAGGTGTTCAGGCCTATGACCTGAGGGAGGTAGTTTATATCCAAACTCTAAAAGCCCTGGTAGCAATCCTGAGGGGGGTATGCATGTCAGAGTAGAGCCAGGCAGCAGTGTGGGTCCTAGGATATGCCAAACAGTTTGTACTTTGAGAAGGGCCTCTTGGAAGGCTTAGAACATCATCCTTATACTGTAGGGTGATTGAGTCTTCTCTCTAGAGGCTCTGCCCATGGAGAGGAGGAATATGAAGGTTAGAGGTCACAATGGGAGACTTCCCGAGGCTCTGAAAGCTGTCATATGACACTCTGTTTATGTCCATTCTTTGTTATCCACTGACAGAACAAATAGCTTTCCTTCCCTGATTATATGGAAGCAACATGCTTTGGTCATTCTTTGAAACATTTCAGAAAATTTCCATTGACGTTGTTGAAGGGCATTTGTTTAGGTTGGCCAGTTCACATCATCCCATGCTAAGGGCAGATCCACCAAGGGGTGAAATAACGAATCATCAAGAGAAATACTTTTAAATCAAAGTCTCACTTTGTAGCCCACGCTGACCTTAAACTTGTGGCAATCCTTCTGTCTCAGCCTTTCAAGTTTACTCTGTGGATACGAGTCACCACACCTGGCATAAAGGAGAATTGGTTTACAGTCAATCTTCAGCTCAACCTACATCATCCTTTGAATGGTTTCTTTTTGATTTTTGATGTGTGTCTGTGTGTTTGCAGGGGGAAGGGGAGGAGCTGTATGAGTACATGCATGCGCATGCCTGCCGATAGTCACAGAGTCCAGAAGAGTGCAGTAGATTCCCCGGAGCTGGAGTTACAGGTGATGGTGAGCTGCTCGATACAGATGCTGGGAACTCCTTGGGAAAGCAGCAGGTGGCATTGATTGTCCTCCTTCTTCTTTAGTCACCTTGAGCTCTTGTTTGGCCCCTCTAGCTGTTCTCCATTCTCCCTCTACTCCTTTTAAAAACTGAGCTCTTGGGGGCTGGAGAGATGGCTCAGCGGTTAAGAGCACTGACTATTCTTCAGAAGGTCCTGAGTTCAAATCCCAGCAACCACCTAGTGGCTCACAACTATCCTAACAAGCTCTGACACCCTCTTCTGGTATGTCTGAAGACAGCTACAGTGTACTTACATATAATAAGTAAATACATCTTTAAAAAAAATTGAACTCTCCCTTCAAAAGAGAGACAGTAATTGGTGCTTGCACTGCATGTAAGTGTGTTACTGGTTCTGCAGTTGTAGGCACCTTTATTTTATCAGTCACTGAAGATTGGATGGCTCTCAGGAATGGCATGTGCAGACACAGGGTGGCCAGGGTGGTCTTCGACCAGCTAGGAATGAAAGGCCTATACTGGCTCCCTAAATCCACTTTCTCTTGCCCTCTGAGGCCAAGTTTCCCCATTTTCAAAATACACCAACACCATCAATTTGAGATATCTTTGAAGAACAGAATAAGAGAAACATAGGACAGTATCAAAAGCAGGGAGTAAGCTTCTTGCCCCAAATGCTTTTCTTCTTTTTATTAACACCTGTAATTTTATGTTGGGACAGAAATCTTCATAGACTGAGACTCTAAAAAACAGCATATTTTATCTTAAAGTCTTGAAAGTATAAGTCTTTTAAGAACTGATTTGTCTGTCTGTCTGCCTGTCTGTCTATCTACCTACTACCTACCTATCTATTTTGTGTTTGGATAGTGTGTGTGTGCAAGGCATACTATGCATGTGGGAATCAGAGGACAGTTTAAGGAATCTGTTCTCTCTGCCATTTTAGGTTCTGGGGGTTGGACTCAGATCATCAGACCTTTAACCACAAACCTATGTCACCAACTCAAGGATATATTCATCTTCACCAAAGTAAAATACTGAAATAGCATATAGAACAAAATTCTATGCAAGCAGTGATTTATTGGCCACAGAGACCATTGCCATCCAGTGGTTCATCTGAGAACACTGGCCATGTGGCCTGAGTGACGGTCTAGACTAGATAGACCACCCTTTGAAGAGTCTGCCTTCTGCATATGAAGACATGCCCAACACCACCCACTGTCTTCTTAGTACTTAAGTTCTTTTGAAGACAGATGTATCCAATTCAGACTGGGCTTCAAAGACTATGCCAAAGCCTCTGAAGAGTCAGGGGACCAGGTTTTTAATTCCTGGGTGGGCATGGTGGAGCTTCTCATCCATCATGGGATGCCTGGGGACAGCAGACATGCCTGCTGTAGGTCATGCAGTCATGAGTTCAGGGTGCATTTCTAAGAGAGGAAAAGTAAGATCAAGGTAGAAGGAGGAGCTCAGGAGAAATCAAGAAGGGCTTCTTGCTCCTGGGAGCTGTGTTGGCTCACACGTACTACATGATGGTACTGAGAAACTGCTGTACTAACTGTGTCCTGGGGAGATGGTGATGAAGAAGGTATCATCAGTCACTAAATGGCTCAAAATTTGATAAAAGACTCCCATTCCCAACTATGTATAGCATGGGATATTCGAGCAGTGAATGGTGACAGAAGCACTGGGGGCAGGCACTTGCTTTGGTACTGAAAATACCCTCCTTGCCCATTGAACTCTTAACTACTCTTTATAAAAATTTCAAGAGCCAGAGAGAGAGAGAGAGAGAGAGAGAGAGAGAGAGAGAGAGAGAGAGAGAGAGAGAGAGAGAGAATGGGATGGGGATGTGATCCAGTCAGTAAAAAGTTTGCCTTTCAAGCCCAAGAACCCAGAACCCACATAAACATGAGAGGCATGATGGCCTGAGGTTACCATCCTACTACTGGAGAGGTGGCACATGGGAGGAGCAACTGTGGGATTTAAGGATTGCCCAGTAATGTGGCTAAGAGGGTCAGAGCACGTGTTACCTAGGCCATCAATTTGAGATGGATCCCCAGGCTGTACAGGGTAGGAGAGAAGAGTTGTCCTTTCACCTCCACACATGTACTGTACACACACATACACACACACACACACAGGAGGGGGAATAAAAACGAAGTCACAGTTGTGTTGGCAAGATGGCTTAGAGGGTAAAGGCATTTGTTATTGAATCTAAAAACCTGAGTTCAGTCTCCAGAACTTACATGGGGATTTCTGTAGTTTGTCCTCTGACCTCCACACTTGTACTATGGCCCACTTAGTACACACAAATGATAGATAGGTAGATAGATAGATAGATAGATAGATAGATAGATACTAGATAGATGATAGATAATATATAGATAGGCTTTGTTGCGATACTTTTCCAACCCAATTACCCTGTAAAAGAAATCTCAACCCACTCAGTAACAATACAAGCTATAAGCCTAGATTGGGCAGATCTCCCACTACACTACTCTATTTCCATCTATAGTATCCCATATCACTTGTGGTTTCTCCAGGCCACGAGCTTCTCTCCAGCCTCTTCTGTTGATCCTCTGTAGCTCCTCCCCTTCCCTTTGATCCTCCGTAGCTCCTCCCCCTTCCCTTCTGCTCCTTTTCTTCTCCCCCAAACCCTCAGCTCCTCCTCCTTCCTCCTGCCCAATCATTGGCTCAAGCCTTTATTTGAAAAGTTAAGGTGGGGAGAAGGTTCACAAGGTAACTCCTTGTCTTCAGCCCCTCCTAGGAGTGGAATTAGCATCAAAATACAAGTTCAGGGCTATCCACAACAGATAGGTAGATAGATAGGTAGTAGACAGATGATAGATAATAGGTAGATAAATAGTAGATGATAGATAATAGGCAGATAGATGATAGATAATAGGTAGATAGATGATAGATAGATAGATAGATAGATAGATAGATAGATAGAGAAGGATCATTGAAGATAGGCAGATGATTGATTGAAGATAGATGTTAGGCAGATAGATGTCTGATTGATTGATAATAGATCTGTCTGATTAATGATAGAAAGAGATCTGATAGATTAAAGATAGATAAATAGATGTATAGATGATTAATAGTCAGGTAGATAAATAGATAGAAAGATAGATAGATAGATAGATAGATAGGTAGATGATAGATAGATGATGGAGAAAATAGGTAGTTGATAGATATATGTAATAAAAGGTCACAGGTTTTGTGTGTTATGAAGGTATATGGACACATGTATATCATTGGAGGAAAGCCTCGGGTGTCACCCTTAAGAAGGCTATCCACTACCTCTAAGACTGTCTCTTGTTGGCCTAAAGTTCATCAACCAGTCTCCACTGATTGTCCAGAGTCCAAGGGATCCCCTAGTAGTGTGTGATAAGCACAGGCCACCATGGCTCCTGGAGATTGCACCCGGACCCCTGTGCTTGTAAAGCAAGCTTTTTCCTGATCAAGCCACTTGGTCATTTCCATTGCTCGTGCTCTTGATCTTCTTTTTTTTAATCAGCAACATAAAGCCAAACGTTTATCTGGGCACACAAAGCCTTGTACTCCAGGTACCTTGTCAGCTGTCTTTCCTCACACCATATAACACACCTGTGCTGTGATTGCTCATGTGTGGCATGCCAAGTTTGCTCTTCTTTCTGCTGATCATACCCTCCTTGTCCATTGAGCATGAACGCATTGATTGAACTCACTACATATAGCTTCTCTGCTTCAACTAGATCCTTGACAGCTAACAGTGGATGTGGGAATGCAACTTGGGAAAGGTCCATGGTTTCTACGCCTAGACATGGACACCCTTGTGTAATCTACCTCTGAGTGTGGGCGTAGCCTGTGACCTGCTTCCTGCCAAAAGTTTATGGCAAAGGTGAAGGGATGCCATTCCCAGGATCATACTGTCTGTAAAAGACTGTGAAGGCCATCTGGCATTCTGTCTTTCCCACCTGCTGTGCTTTGAATCGCCAAAAGACAATGAACTTAGACTTCCTCTGACTCCAGGAACTCAACTCTGCCAACAACCACATGACTCAGGGGGAAATTTCAGATGCAGTCCCAGACTTAACCTCTGCCTTTACTGCAGCCTTATGCGAGGCCCTGAAGCAAAGGTTCTGGTCTTCCTGGACCCAGATTCCTGATCCATGAAGACTCTCTGACAGTAAGTGTGTGTGTTCATTTGTTGTATAGCTGTTGGAAACAAATATGCATGAGGAAGAGAGTCGCCCCATTGTGGGTTAGACAGGCCAGTGGCTTCCTGGAGCATAAGGCCTTGTAAATTTTGAAGTGTAGCTCTACTGTGTTATTGGCACAGACTTGTTGCAGACAACTCAGGCTTTGTAGAACGTGGGAAAGATGTTTCTAGAAGGCAGCACCAAATCCAAATCTTTGTTCCAACCCTTACAGTCCTGAATAGAAATGTCGTATGGAGTCTTCTGTGATTCCCACTTATATTCCAGTAAGGATTTCAAAGAACAACAGCTATCCACATTGGCCAAGCGAGGACTTGGCAATCTAGAGACAAGATGTTCAGGAGGGGTATCATTAGAGTTCATGGAGAAAAAAGCTCTATTTTCCACTAAATGTGTTTTGAGGTCTGAAAAAAATATGAAGATAAATGAAGCAATCACTAGTGGCCTCTTCTTTCCGCTCTGTTTTGTGTCTGACACGTAGCCCAAGGGATCAATCACAAAGTGCTCCACTCACTGTATCACATGCATCTGGCTTTAAAGGAAACCACAGCCTAGTGGATACTAAATATTTTCTTCCTTAATGTCCTTTGGAACTTCCAGAACATATTGAGATTATTTCTGCAAATCATGTTGAACTAATATTTTAACGTTCTAATTAAGATTTATATAGAGCGCTGGTGTTTGAATCTGCCTCCAAGTAATGCATCAGAGTCTGAAGTTGTGTTTTATACACCCTGCAAATGCTATGAGGTTTCTTCCAGCTGTGTGTGCTGCTTCTGTCTGTTTTGTGTATTAGGATTCCGGGTGAAATTGTATTTGAGAAGCATAAAATGAGGTAGCACAAGAAAACAGTGAAAGGCGTTAGGGAGATGGCTTCAAGGTCTGGGCACTCGCTGAGCAAGCGTGAGGATTTGAGTTCAAATCTCCAGTGCCCATGTGAAAAGCTGGGACTGTGGTAAATGGATACATGGAAATTTCTGAGGCTTGATGTCATCAGCCAAGCTCCAGGTTCTATGAGAAATGCTATCTCAACAGTGATAGAGCATCTAGCTGGAAAGGTGGATTCATGTGTAAGAGCTGTTCTTGCACAGGACCTGAGTTCAGTTCCCAGAACCCATGTGGAGTGGTTCACAAGTCCCTGTAACTCCATCTGCAGGAGATGCAAAGCCTCTGTCTTGTGTGGGCACATGCACTGATGTGTACATACTCACACATTTAGGGATGGACCGGGCAAAGCCCAGTGATTACCATGCATGTCAAAGATCACTCGTGCCAGGCACTTCCCCTGTCAGATAACCCTTGAAAATACTGTTGCTTTCAGAAAGAGTCCAATGTGGAAAATATGCAAGCTGCCCTAGACAGACAGGCTGAAAATCCTATGGTTAAAAAAAAAAAGCAAAAATGATTATGATGATGATGATGATGATGATGATGATAAATAACACTGGTAAAACTGATCATGATTTCTACTTGCACTGGATGTCCACCAGAATGTGTGTACCAATATGCATCTGTTTAATTTACATCTTGGTAGTTGAGATTTGTTACGGGGATGCTCTGGGCTATAACTTATTTATGACTTTATAATATTCCTGACCATTATGTAAAAAGTAGTTTTGTGTGTTACACAGGTCAAGGGAAAACAGCCCTTGGTTGATTCACTTCTTCTGTCTGGGACACTTTCCCAGTTGCCGTGGCTCTTATCCATCCATTGCAAGGCGTAACTATCTGCTTTCCTATATGGACAGTGTGACTGCTGTGGACTTCTAGGGAGGGAACCTACCACCCACACTGCACTCTCTTTCACTTCTCAACCCCCAGAGGGATAGGAGTGAATCAGAGACGAGCTATATGGAAATCTGTGCTAGATAGACTATAAATCACCCTTGTCGTCGTCTCTTCGAACTGTGGCTGATTTATGACACAGTCTCATGCCTCGTGACCATGGCCACACCATTCTCATGATATGAAATCACATCCTCACACCACCAGGGACTACTTGAAGATCATACATAGAGAGAAATAGAAACAAACGCAAACCAAAACAAGAGAGTATCGAGGCATCCGTGGGATGGAAATCCACTGCTGGATGATCTAGATATGGGGGTGAAAAGCAAAGAAGGCGGGTGTTTTTTAAGTTCACAATGGATTTCCTAGTTTAGCGGAGAAGGTGGGACAATCAAATGCTGACACATGTGAGCGTTCATCCCCAAATGTACAGGTGCTCCCATGAGCACATCCTCATTCGCTCCAAGCTGAGGATTCCTAAGCAAAAGAATGGTTTAAGGTTAGCTTCCATCAAAGCTGAATGAAGGTTCCTCAGACATGACAGGAAAGTATAGTAAGGGAAGGAGAAGAAAAAAAGAGCATGGTGAGAGAAGGAAATGCTAACGGAAGGAGGGCTGGCTAATGCTTCCTTCCCATCCTTATCAGAGCTAGACATCAGAGATCTGGGAGGAACCTTGGTATCCCGCCCCAACTCCATGGCCATCCCAATTAAAGCTGTAGAGCTGAGAGCTGACAGCCAGTATCCACCGACATACCCAGAGGTCGTACTTCTCCAGTGAGTCAATATTTAAGCTTGCTGCAGTTTAATGTCCTTTTCAAAAGTCTGTATGCCCTGTGTATTCCAGACATCTGCAGGAAGTAATTTTCTAAATTATTTTAACACACATGCAGTGATAGGCACTAATGATGTCATAAGAGCAGCTGATGTGACATAGAATTGTCCTTTTGGACCGTGTTTTTTCTCTTCCTCCCTGGTACAGCTAGATGAATGTCAGTAAAGCCATGTGGGGAATAGTGTCAAACAGAGAGAGGCTGTGGTGCTGACTCCAACAGCCTGCCTTTTCCAATTTTGGCTGATCTGCTTAGTATGGTATTGAGAGATCCGTTCCTTGTTGGTGGGTCCTCTCCGTTTCCATGTTCTGCCACTTAATTAGTTCCCTTTTCTCTAGTTACTTGTCATCACTTTGGGCTCTGAGAACAATCTCTGGGTCAGACAGATATGAGTTCAGTCCTAGCTTTGTCTCTTATTAAGTGCATGACTATACAGTCTCCAATCTCACCATCAGTCTGGGTCCCATTGTTACACTAGCTAGGGGCTCAAGCAACAGTCTTCAGATGTTGTTTGTTTTCCCGAACTGAAAGACATGAAAGAAACAAATGCTGAACACTCACACATCCGTATTTTAAAAAGTCCCTCAGGTTCTTTCATGACGATGGCTTAGCAGCATCCTCGGGACCATTTGTACTTTGGTGACTTTGGCAGACATCATAGCTTAAGAGGAAGAGTGAGGATGAGACTCCACAGGCAGGCCTGAGGAGCAGGCCCAGGAGATCACACACTCCCAGAACCAGAACCACTGTTCCTCCTGGAAAGCGACTCCACTCTGGATCCTCAACGACTGTGCGGCTCACTTCTGAGACAGCTCAACTCACCCCAGAACTATAGAATACTGAGATGAAAAACAGGCTAAATCCCACTCAGTTCTAAGAAACCTAGAGCCTGCTTTGATTTAGAGTGCAGACAAATGTGACCTGTAGCCACTGAGTGGGTAATCATCCAGGAAAGTAAGTTAAATATCAAGGATAGCAGGTCGCATTTGCAAGTAGAATACTTGGTTTCAGATCTCAGGTACACCGTTCCCACTGGCAGGATCACCTGCGTACAACACTCTGAGTACCTGCTACCTGCTTCAATGAGAGTAGATGAGTCCACATTCCTCTACCATGAGCAGGATTGGCTCCTCCATCTCATGAATTTTCTAATTAGATGAAATTGACTAGATGACATTAAACCTAAGCAGTAAGATGGGGTTTCCAATTGTTGTAAATATATTCATTAACTTTCCTGTGATAGATGGACACAAATCTTCCTATCAGTTGTGCATACACAGAAAGTAAAATGCCCTGCCCAAACCAGTGCCTGCTTTCTCTCTTTGCCTGAGTGTTAGCTCCCTGCATTGAGTAAGAACAACCAGTGGGAGTCACCACTCAAACATTATTGTGGATATTTCTCTCATCTTTCAGAAAATAAGAAAATATACTTATACTTATAATGGAGACAAGGGCATAATGGTTTACAAGCTCTTTCAATTGTCTATATAAGTAGTAAGTGGCAGTCCACGGAATGGTGGCATGGTGGAATGGCATTGGTATCATTTCCCTTAAGACCCCCTGTATCCGCCAAACTATGGCGTGTTCAGGTTTTCTACTCTACAAAGACTTGAAAAATCATTAAACCCACAAACATTCCATTTGTCTAGAGTGTCTACACCTTTTCCTCCTCCTTCCCCCCTTGCCTCGACCATTCTTTTTTTCTGTCTTCTTCTCAGATCCCATTCCGTACCTGTACCCATCTCACACTGGGTGCAAGAAGGAGATTTTACAAATATGGAAAGAGTAGGGTCAGGTGATCTCTCACCTCAGGTTCCCCGAGGCTGCCTCTGTGCCCCACATTTCCTTGGCTCCCAAATAAGATCTGCAAAGGAAACAATGGTTGTCACTCTCTCGGCCAAGCTGGGTCTTTTTGAGACACAGCTGAACAATCAATTACTGGGTGAGTGTATCTGAATTTCCCTGGCTGCCTTCCACAGGCCTGAAGACATCAAAGCTGCCCCACCCTCCTCTCTGGGCTGTCTCATCCTCTTGCCATTCAACTGGAGTCTCTGAGGGAGCTCCTACCCTTGCCAGCCCCCAATGGCTTCCTCCAGACTTCCCACAAGGTCTCTGGAATGGGAAGCGATTGTTCCCTTTTAAAAACCTGAACTGCTGGAAGGGCAAGTACAGATAACTGTACTTGGCAACTTTCATGGCTGAAGGCAGGGGATTGGGAGCTAGGAGATAGATTTGTTACAAAATTAAAGTTTTCCTTTTGGTACAGGAAATGGGAAGTGGCTGTGTTAAAATCGAACACACAGGGGCTGGGAGGTAGCTAGACAGGCGACCATGAGGAGCTGAGTTTGATCCTGCGCACAAAGGCAAAATGGTTCTATGCTCATAATCCCAGTGCTCATAGCCCCCATCCCTGGGGCTCACTGGCTAGCTAGTACAGCTCATTTGGTGAACTCCAGGTCACAGTGAAAGGTGTTATACTAAAAAATAATGTAGCTGTCTCCAGAGAAACAAAACCTGAGGTTGACCTGTGGCTTCTAGCTGAATATGCACCAACACACACATGGACACAGACTGGACTCTGTACCCCTTCCCCCTTTGCTGTAGCAAATACACTGAAAACTATGAGGACCTCCTATGCGGAATCAGAAGATCAGATCTTCAAGTGTCCTCCGGTAACCATGAACCTAAAGCCCCCTCAGGTACAAAGGGCATCAGTGCTGGTTGGCTAGAAGATTTTTCTAGTAAGAAAAACTCAGGCTGTCACCAACAGAGGCAGTGTGCTAGCTCTGATAGCAAGCTGGGAAATAGCTTAAGAAATTGAAAAATTCTTGTCTGTGAAGATATCTCGTTCTCTGAAGTGCAAGGCTGGATATTTATGTCCTTTTGGAAACTCGATGGCACAGCCTGAATGCCTGTTAGGAAGGTGGTTGGCAGGCAGATCAGACGGTTGATTGTAGTGGTTTATTCCCCAATATTGCATCTCTAACGGATAGAATCTCAGGGCTCAGAGAAAGAATCCCTGTGAGGACAGTATTTTCTCAAAGACAAGAATTTGCATGGCAGGGTCTGAAGACTGGAGCAGAGCTTTATTAGAAAGTCTGCTGACCATCCTCAAATGAAGGACCCCTTGTGATAAGGGGGCCAAACTAGAAAGTTCCCATCTGCAAAATAAGAAGTACGGTTGGACCTAGAATGTCTATAGTAGAGAAAAAATGAAAAATATTATCTGTTAAATCATGAGACAGTGGGAGCTTATTGGTTTTTTTTTTTTTTTTTTTTTTTTTTTTTTTTTTGGCCTCCAGGGTAAAGTGATAATACTCCCTAAGGGGCAAGACGCTCTAGAAAAATCTCTGATGGCGGTGACAGAGATGAGGTTGCTCTTATGGGGACAAAATATCATAAATTAGATTTTGATGATAGCTGAAAACATACAAGGGAAACATGGGATTGTATGTTCAATTGTGTAAGTTGGGTGACTTGTGGACTGTGTGTTAATAAAAAGAATATACCAAAGTGGTCTCTTAAGAAGGGAAGAAGGATGGGAGAGAAAGAGGGCGTCTTGGTATGGGGATAAACCAGATAGCTTGGCCATGCCCCCTGGGAACTTAATTGTGTGTGTGTGTGTGTATGTGTGTGTGTGTGTTTAACTGATCAAATAAAGAGAAGATTGGATAAATTCACAGCAGTAAGTAAGCTCGCTGTGACAGACATTGGTAATCAGTTTACTGTACACATGTCCTTTTGATCTAGCAGTGTAGCAGTGTCCCTGAGGACAGAGCATCTGCTTACAGACGTCCTCCCTCCCTACATGTTAGGTCCTGTTCTGGCCAATGGGGTGTGAGCGGAGGCAACTTGTATTTTCCAAGTCACATGTGGTATAGGAGAGAGTTTTCTTTTCTACCACGCTATGGACTGAGAAGCCAACTTCAGTCTCATGAAGGGGGATACTACCTTGTGATTAGTTTTGCTATTGGCTAAATATGTGTGTCCTCTTTAAGCTTGAGTGATGAACAGTGCAGTGGCATTGGGAGGTGGGGACCTTTGAGGGATGAGTAGATCAGGATAGTTTGAATACCCATGAATGGAAGTAGTGAAAACCCAACAAAGATGGTCTAAACACCAGAAAGCAGGTCCTCACTGGACACTGAATAACTGTTTGTTATGCATCGTGAGTTTATTGTCTTATTAATGGATATATTTCTAAAAATACTGTTAGGATTTCTCTACAGTACAGAGAAGTAACTTGGGAACCTTTTAAACACACCAGGTGTCTTTGTTTATATGATTTCTTAGGCAGGTGTGGGGCAGTTCTCAGTCTAGGGTTAATTATTCCATACCATGGAGGCAAGAATACCCTGTACAGGCTACCAGAAACCCTATGAAGTATGAATTATACCTGGGGGGGGGGGAAGCTTTTTCTGGCCCTGTGTGACTGCCACATAGCATTCTTTTTGACCCTTTCAAGTGGCTCTCACTCTTATCTGGGATAGTTTCCTTACATGCATGTATGTATGACTAAAACTCCACTAAGGAGGACCATGTGCTGATCGCTGAAGCTCCCTCTATGCCCAACTCTCCTCTCTGACATTCTGCCTGACATACTGCAGCCACTGAGGTCCTCAGATGCAAAAGCTCAGCTCTCCTATCCAGTTCTCCAGATTTCACCAGTGTTTCTGAGCACCTCATACTGCAAACCCATCCCCCCCAAAGCAAACTGGAATGTAGCGGTGTTTTCTTTCTAACATTTCACTCATAATTTTACAGACAAAATCTTTCTTTTTACAGACAAGATAACTTTCCCATATATTTTATCTCATTTTATTTGTTGAATTCTTTCAAATATTCTCTCTCTCTGTGTGTGTGTGTGTGTGTGTGTGTGTCTTGTTCATCTCTTTGGTCTGCAAGACATCTATTTTTGTCTGTCTCCCATCCTAATACCTTACTGAATATCATTAACAGTCTTTGCAATAGTAGGCCATTCTCTATTTTATAGGAAAGAAGAAGGACTCACATCAGCACAGTTCTTCTCTGATCTCACATAGTTTATAGTGATAGAGCCCAAATTCAATCTTACATGTTGTCTTTAGGATGTATAGGAATGTCACTTTGCCTGTGTGATTTTTCTGTTTCATATTTTCTTGACTTATATGCTCTGGAGGCAGTAGGAGATGGAGGGAGATTAGAGTGGAAAACAGGACCAGTAATCACTCTTGGGAGCCTCTGCAAGCTAGTTCCCTTGGTATGTAAAAATTAAGAAAGGGTGGAAATATGAACATATGTTCCAGATATTGGGACCACACCAGTAAGAGTCATTCATTCCTTTTCCTTCTTAGCAATCATTGCACCAAATTGGAAGCATCCTTAGGGTTCTTGTGTCTCTGCCAGCCTCAAAACCAAGCAAGCAAACAAAAACTGTTCACTGGGAAGAATATATAAAACTTTGAGCTACAAAGCACAAAGTCATGTTCAAAACAGAGAAGAGATTGTAGAGTAACTCAGTTCCCTCCTGTTGATTCAGGGATGAACCTCCGACAGGAACATTGATATATAGGCTTGAATTCTTCGACACATCTACATCTTTAGACAGCACTGAACTATTCCTTTAGTCTTAATATTCCCTATTCTATAGATACATCCATGGAATGCAGGACAGTTGGTTGGGTATAGAATGCAGACCTTGACAATTAATAGAACCATGGTTTCCCAATCAGAAAATTGGTCTGACTTTTAGTTCTGTATCCCAAGATAGATTATCTAAAGATCCTGAGGAGCTGGGTGTCACGGCACACACCTTTAATTTCAGCACTTGAGAGGCAGAGTTTAAGGCCAGCCTGGTTTACAAATTGAGTTCTGTTTTGTGAGGCTACACAGAGAAACCGTGTCTCAAAAAATGAACAAACAAACAACAAAATCTTCTTCAGGGCCTCATTCATGGAGAGCTGAAATGAAATGGTTCTGTATTTGGGGACACAGAATTAGAAGGCTAGAGTTAACATTATATGTAAGTATTGAAAGCCATGGGAAAGAAAGTCCTGGCCAACAGAACATAGTGAGGCAAGGCAGAATAGAAAATAGCCAAGATTAAGAGTAGAAGAAGGCCTAGGCCCCAAAAAGAAGAGGACATCAGAATGTAGCCATCTAGAATCCCAGATCTGAGATTGGATTTTTAATCTGAAGCCAGTACCTGGACCTTTCAACTGCATTGGTCAATAAATCTTGCCTTGTGTTTAAATGGCTATGATCTGAGGGGCTATCCCTTGCCACCAGAATGGGAAATAAATTCAAAGGAATTAAGTTGCCTGATGTGAAGACCTTGAGTAGGAGGAGTCAAGGCAGGAATTCTACTCATAGTGTGTCAAATATGCCAGGCAGGGAGAGACTTTCAGACTGTTCTTTTCCCCAACTCAAAGTGAGGAAAGACTGCCCCATTTACATAAAACTCACCACTAACTATTACTATTTTACCATATCAAACCCATCATAGCTTAAGTCCAGGTAAAGAGACTATTGTTGCAATCTCTCTCTCTCTCTCCCTCTCTCTCTCTCTCTCCCTCCCTCCCTCCTTCCCTCCCCCCCTCTCTCTCTCTCTCTCTCTCTCTCTCTCTTTCTCTCTCTCTCATTTTAAAAAAGAATTGTCAGGCATTTTAATACAATTGTTTTAAAATTTTGCTTCTATTTGGGAAAATGAGGTCATTGTGCAGTCTAAGTATGCCTTGAACTCACTGTGCAGCCTAGGCTGGCCAAAAAGTCATGACAATCCCCCTGCCTTCAGAGTGCTGGGATTACAGGTGTGAGCTCCAGTGCCCCCTCCCTCCGCGCCCCCCATGGAGGTTTGGAAACAGTGGAACAACCCAGGTGAAGACTCAGAGCTGTAATTAGCTTTCTCAGAGGATAGCAGCCTGACTTCAAGCAAAGCACTTGTCTAGTGTGCCCTCCTGGGCTCCTATGTCTACACTCTTGTGCTTGGGCACCAGGTGTCCTTGAGATGATCTTCAGCCAGCTAGTCGCAGCACCATCTGACTACATAGTTTACACTTACCTTCAAATTTCTCACTCAACAGTGAAGACAGATGGAAGCCTAATTTTAGGATAGAGAAATGTGTGATTGGCAAAGGTTTTGTTTTTGTTTTTTTTTTTAATTCAAATGATTTCTCTATTTAACCTATGTCTTTTGCTCTAATTCACAGACTGTTAATCAGAGCTACTGAAGGTGAGTTCTGATGCACAGGAGGCATTCTTTTGTGTGGTCCATGAGTGTATGCATTGTGTGGGCTTATGTGGAGACCAGAGACTTTCTTTCTCAATCACCAGATCTCTCCCTGAACCTGGTGATCACTCGTTGGTTTTACTGGGTCATGAGTAAGACTCTAGATTTGCCTATCTCAGATATATAGTACTAAGGTTATAAGCATGTGCTCACGTGACTGATTTTTTTATGTGGGTCCTGGAGATTTGAACTCAAGTTCTTGTGATTTTTTTTTTTCAGTGAACACTCTACCCACTGAGCCATTACCTTACCTGCCCATGAATGGGAAATGGTCTTAACATTTGTTTCCAGAGGGATTTTCTATAGCATAGTAGGCACCATTTATATACAATGCTTGCTGAATCAGGAAATCACTTCATTGAGTATAAACCAAATCCATGCCTTTCAAACTTGACAAAATTCCAGTTACCATGATTAGAAAATGTTTTGGAGCCCAAAGGGTATGAATTTAGGACAGTACAAGCTTTGATCTCTGCATGCCACCATACCGGACAGATTCCTGTTGGGACAAGTGAAGTAATTTCCCTATGGTGATTTTTTTTTTTTTTTTTTTTTTTTTTTTGCTGTTGCTCAAGTTAGTAGACCTTCAATTATCAGTGGGACCAGATCCAATAAACAAAATGACACAGACACTTCTGGCATTTGGTACAGTGTCTTTTGGGGTTTTTTTCCCAGCACAAGGGTTGAGTGCAATGTTCCTAGGGTAACTGAAAAAGTACTTGGTAGGGACTGCATGTTTAGACAGGGTGGATCTGGGAAGCATTCACAGAAGGCCCACCCTGGGTCTGGCCTGTGGGAACAGTAAACATGGGGAAGTCTCCTATGTGATAGGAAGGAAGAGGCCTTAGTCCAGCTCCAGGAAGAATGGAACTGCATGGGTCTCCAGTGGCTTGAGGCCGGTGTCATCTCACTCCTGATGTCATTGTCACACAGATCTTTCTCATACACCAGATGGTCTCTGCCTTGGAATTGGCAATCTGAGGCTTCTCTAGTCCCACTTGGCAAATACCTACAGGATGAGAGTGTGGCTAGAACTGGGGAATATTGCCTCCAACTTGCTTGGGCAGAGTCAGCAGTGAATCTTCCTACCAATTGTGCACTTCCAAGACCTGTGCATTGGGGGAGATTTTATCTCTTCTCTGAGCTCCTCCTATAGCCACTGCAGCTTAAACAGACCATAAGGATCATGGAATGAAACAAACTGTGGCCTCAAAGATGAAGAGGCCATCTGATGGGGCCATCGTTCTGTGTCTTATAGATCTGACACATGCCAAGCCTGTTCTTGACTTTGGGGAGGAAAAGCAGGAAAACAGGATTACAGAATGAAGTAAGGTCATTTGCAGGCAAGTGGATTCGATGAGAGATTAGCCTATTAAGTCAAGTAAGTACATAAATGGAAGATGAGCATCTCATCCTTTCTCTCACTTGTATAGGTCCTGCTCTTTATAGGCACACAGTTGTGTGCAGGTGATATAAATAGAAGCAAATACATTCAGGGGAGCAGATGGGACTCACGGTCGGGTAGGGAGGGGGAGTGGACACACGTGGATAATGCTGTTAAGAACATTTAGTGTATTTGTAGGAAATTGCCTAGTAAAACCTCTTCTAATGAAATAAAAATTATACAAAGTAAGAAGACGTACACGACCAAGCAGGCTATAGGACACAGAACCATTAAACAGACAGCAGTTCCCCAGCACTCTCCAGCCAGCGGCTGAACTGGCAACGCTTTGATCTCCCTCCCTCTTTAAGTCAGATCACTGCCCCCCTTGCCCCTCCCCCGATGCAAATACATAAAAGAAATCTTTATATATCATTTGCCATCATAAGAATTTTTAAATACTATATTATTTTCAATGTTTTATTATTTTTCAAAAATCGCTGTCTAATTAGACAGTTGTGTCTGCCAAAGGTTCTCCCCCTGAAGCTGGCTCTTTCCCTAAAGCTGGCTTAATCTCCCTTTTAAAAGAGAAAGATAGAAAAGACGCGCTGGGGCCGGCCAAGCGCAAGCCGAACTTCCCCCCTGATGCAATCAGCAAGTGAGAAAGTGAGTCTCTTCTCAATTGCCTTGGATCCCTGGGGTGGCATTGTTCTTTTGTTGGGGCAGGGAAAGTCATCCCTGGAAACCGCCTGTGGTACTTTGTCCTCATTTCCTGAATAGGAATGGGGGGGCGGGGAGGGGATTGCAGTCTCTCTCCTCCCTAGCCAGCTACCCAAGCCTGTATATTGCTAAGATTTACTGGTAAGGGGCTGGGCCTTATTCTTCAGTCACTGCCTCAGAGGCATCCTCACCCCTGTTCCCCACGAAAATGAATTCTTCTCTAACCTGTACCGGCCTCTGGAAGAAACAAGGAAGAGAAGACCGCGAATCTGGGTAGACGATTTACGTAAACTACGTGGGTCCTAAGCACCAAGACCTGCATTCAACCCCCAGGACCTGCATCAAAAGGCTTAGTGTGGTAGCATGTGTCCAGAATCCGAGCAATGGGGATATGGAGACAGGCTTGCTGACTCAGCAGCTAGCTTCAGGCCATTGAGAGTCTAGACCTCTGAAACAAGTGGCTTGGACGTGAGGAACTACATCTGAGACTGTCCTCTGGCTTCTATAAGATCCCCGGCCCAACGCGCGCATTGAGATGAGTACCATCACATACACAAACACCTACTTAAGAAAGAGGGACCAAGCTTATACATTTACTTCTTGGGTTTTGTGCTGGGGCTTGAACCTAGAGGCTTTGTACACTGAGCAAGCGGCACACTCTACCATTGAGCCCCGGGCTCAGCTGTTTTCCCTGTTTGAGACAGCATCTCACTGAGCTGGCTAGGCTGGCTTTGAGCTCATTCTGTAACCTCGCTGGTCTGCAAGATGAGATTCTTCTGCCTCAGCCACCCGTGGGGCTGGGATGAGGACCTGGGCCCCTAGTCTAGGCTTATCCACTCTGTTTGCAAACCCAAGCTTTGTTATGAAGCGCTGAGGTGTACATTTCATCTGTGACTACAAAAATCAAGCTGTTTCTGACCACAGAGAATATTCTTGTACAAGTCTCCGAGGAAGAAGAAAAAGGGCACGAGAGGGAAAGAGAAGGGGCAAAGGAAAAGAAAGGGAAGCAAAGAGACCGCCATCGCCAAATGAGGTCCCGCGGTAAGATCAAAGGCTTGGTAGGAAAATCACTTGTTTTTCTTTCTTTTTTCAAAGAGTTTAATATTGAGTGTTTGGTGGGCACCAGCGAGAGGCAGGTGGCTGTTAACTGGTACACAGCTGGAAATTCCTGTGTTATAAACAGCGATGGGTGGCTGGCCCTGTGGAATGGGCCTTGCTTTTTCTGCTGCTACACAGGGTCATCCTTCAGAACTATGGTGTCTACGGAGAGGTTTGAAGATCCTGATTACAGGGGAGATTCGTCTTCAAGGCCATCTATGTCGTTTCAAGTAGGTTATCATAGAGGAAATGGTGAGGGGCGGGGATTACCTAATTAACCACCGAACTGTGAGAGATGGTTCCTCTAACCCTTGCTGTGATCAAAGGACACAGGTCAAAGGAGCAAATGACTTGAGCTGGTACAAGCAGGACTCTGAGGCTCAAGGAGAGCGACATGACTAGACTAGACCAAGTGCCTTCTGGAACAACCAGTCCAGCCTTCAACAGCGCTTCCGTTTTCTGGATCTGTGGTTTCTGTTACCTTCAGAGTAACACAGAGCTGCCTCCCTGCTTCTCCTGTTCCAGTCTCACCTCCCTGGATTCCAGGGAACATCCCATGGAATCATGATCACTGCCAAAACTATGTTTTCTAAAGAAAAGATCTTCCTCTCCCTTCCCCTCCCTCCCCTGCCTTCCCCTCTCCCCTTCCCCCTCCTCCTCTCCCCTTCCCCCTCCCCACCCTTCTATCTCTCCTGCTTACCGTCCCCTTCCCCCTCCTTCTACCTCTCCCCTCCTTCTACCTCTCCCCTCCTTCTACCTCTCCCCCTTCCCTTCTATCTCTCTCCTCCCCCTTCTACCTCTCCCCTCCCTCTTTTCCTTCTCCTCTTCCTCCTCCTCCTCCTCCTCCTCCTCTTTTTCTTCTCTCTCTCTCTCTCTCTCACTCTCCTTCCTTCACTCCCTCCCCTCGCTCTGTGTCCCTCTCTACTTGGAGTAGGTGTATTTGGAAGAAATGTGTTTCCTAAGTTTCCTAAATGGAACCTTGAATACATTGTAGGCATGCAGTATTCTCCCCTCCTGCTGTGGGAACTCAAAGAAATCCATGTTTTTTCACAGAAGATATTGATCTTTCCACACTTTCACATTTGATGAGAGTGCTTTTCAAAGATGAGAAAGAGAAACCTGCTCTAATTTGTCAAGTCACCTAGGCAGTCTGCTGTTCTATATAAAACTAAAGTGCTATAGTCAATTGTGCTATTGTGGAGGAGTTAAGGTGTTATAACTACATTCATTCCTGGTGTCTTTCACTGGTTTTGATTGAGAACCTACTGTGTGCCTCGTCTTGTGCTAGGGATACCTGTGGGAATTAACATTATGCAGAAGACACAGGCTGCAGTGACCACCTTTGCTGGGGTCTTAACATAGTGTAGATTTCAGAGAAAAATCTCTAGATGTCATGATTTTTAAGCATGCTGCTAAGGACAAAGATGTGCAGAGTCAGACATTTCTGATAGACAGACATCTTTTCCAACAGCTGCTTTAGGAATTTATGTTTTCCTTCCCTAGGGATACACTTCTTGAGCAATAAATTCTCTTAAATCATCTTAGCATCTTTTTTGCCTCTGTCCTACAGCAACCCATGAATGCTTACTCTTTGCCTGCCCTGAGTCATTCAGGCGAGGCTACATAGTCATTCAGTCCTACACACTAATATTATATAAGAATTTTTATCAAACCAGGCTTGGTGTCACAGATCCGTAACCACAGCTATTTGAGAACCTGTGGCATCAGGATCACACATTCAAGTCCGGTCTAGGCTACAGAGTAAATTAAAAACTGGGACTCTAATGAGGTCATGTATTAAAATGTTAAGAGAGCTGGGGGAATAGCCTAGTGTAGAGCATTCAACCAGCTTGCAGGTTGAGGCTCTCAGGTCAGGCCCCAGTACTTCCCTTCCCATGTTACAGATAAAATCCTAGCAGACTGTGGTGTTCTGTATATGTTTGGCCCAGGGAATGGCACTATTAGAAGGTGTGGCCTTGTTGAAGTAGGCGTGGCACTGTGGGTGTGGCCTATAAAACTCTCATCCTAGCTGCCTGGAAGTCAGTATTCTGCTACTGGCCTTCAGATGAAGATGTAGAACTCTCAGCTCCTCCTTCCTGCACCATACCTGTCTGGATGCTGCCATGTTCCCACCTTGATGATAATAGACTAAACCTCTGAACCTGTAAGCCAGCCCCAGTTAAATGCTTTCCTTATAAGAGTTGCTTTGGTCACGGTGTCTGTTCACAGAAGTAAAACCTTAACTAAGACACAGATATAACCAAAGTTTCCTAGATACAGTACTTCCTGTAACAAACATTTTTTTATTTTAATTCTTTAATCCTTTTTTACCGTCCAGAATTCATCCCTCTCCCAGTCTTCCCCCACCCCCTGCCATTCCTCATCCCATACCTCCTCCCCACCCCCTGTCTTCAAGAAGATGTCCCCATCTTCCCACTTCTACCCCACCAGGTCTCTGCACTCCCTATGGCCTCAGATCGCTCCAGGGTTAGGTGCATCTTCTCTCACTGAGGCCAGACCGGGCAGTTCTCTGCTGTATATGTGTTGGGGGCCTCATATCAGCTGGTGTATGCTGCCTGGTTGGTGGCTCCATATCTGAGAGATCTCCGGGGTCTAGGTCAGTTGAGAGTGCTGGGCTTCCAATGGGACTGCCCTCCTCCTCAGCTTCTTCCAGCTTTTCCCCAATTCAACCACAGGGTCCCCAGCTTCTGTCCACTAGTTGAGTGCTAGTATCTGCATCTGACTCTTTCAGCTGCTTGTTGGGCCCCTCAGAGGGCAGCCCTGCTAGGCTCCTGTCTGCAAGCTCACCACAGCATCAGTATCAGTGTCAGGCCCCGGTCCCCCCTTGAGCTGGATCCTACTTTGGATCTATCCCTGGACCTCCTTTCTCTCAGGCTCTTCTCCATTTTTGTCCCTGCAATAACTTCAGACAGGAACAATTCTGGGTCAGAGCTCTTGACTATGGGATGGCAACCCCAGTGGAGATGGACTCTACAAGTTCCCTCTTTCCACTGTAGAGCACTTTATCCAAGGTCCCTTTGAGTCCTGAGAGTCTCCCACCTCCCAGGTCTCTGGTACATTCTAGAGCCCCATCCCACCCCACCCCCACCCCACCTCCTGAGCTTACCTGTTTCTATTCTTTCTGCTGGCCCTCAGGGCTTCAGTCCTGTCTCTTCCCCCCCACCCCATACCTGATCATGTTTCCTCCTTCCTCTCTCTGTCCCCTCTCCCTCCAAGGTCCCTTTCTCCCTTTGCCCCACCCCTACCCCGAGACTGCTTTCTTCTCCCACACAAGTGGAATTGAGGCATCCTCACTTGGGTCCTTTGGCTTGTTTAACCTTCTTGAGTCCTGTGGATTGTGCCTGGGTATCCTGTACTTTTTGGTTAATATCCACTTATTAGCGAATACACAAATATTATATAATTTAAAATGCCATATAAGAAATGACTGGTAAATATACACATAAAGTATATATTATTTTCATTTTATGGTTTTGAAGTATTCAATTTAGTATCCTTAATTAAATGTATAACGTTAGCCACCATCTAGTTCTATTTCTTCTTAAAGTTTCTTGTGTTTTACATTTATTTATTTATTTATATATTTATTTATTTTTGATGTAGGAGGGAGTGGGTCAGAAGTCAATTTTCAAAAGTCACTTCTTTCCCCACCTTGTGGGTTCCAGGCATGTAACTCATGGCATCAAGCTTGTAGTAAGCACTGTTACCCAACAGTTCACCGCCATTTCTGAGATTTAAAAAAAAAAAAATCTAACCATTAAAGCCTCTATTTTTTCCTCTCCCTAGGACCTCTTAATATTATTTTCCAGGGCTCTGTCTGTGACAGAGATTTTGTGTTAGCAGAGTCATGTAGTAACCTCCTTTTGTGTTTAACTTCATCTAGCAACAGTGTTTTAAGATTCATTGTGTGGTTACACATATTTGTAACTTCCTGATGTATGGATAATGTAGCACTGTGTGTCTGTCACATCTTGTTTATCTCTCTGTCTGATAGCAGGTACTGTTCCCACCTTTTCTCTCTGTGAATAATGTTGCAAAAAGAGGTATGTAGATTTCTATGGTAGCTCTTGTTTGCAAGTCTTTTGTGCATCTCCCTAGGTGTGGAAATGCTGACAATTAGTTGATAAATTATTTGGGGGGGGGGACCCCTAGACTCCATCAACATCCCAGAGAGTGATGTACAAAGGTTTCAGTGTCTTCACATCCTCACCAACAAGATGTATTCATCCTAGGAGATATAAGATGGCATCTCACCATGACTGGGATTGTATCTCCTCAGTGACTTTAATCTATGTGGCTGCTAGCTATATGTATAGCTCAGTTGGAGGACTATCTATTTGAATCTTTTACCCATTCTTTGGAGATATAGATAATATCAATTTTGTTCATTTATTTATTCTTACTTTTTAAGCATAATTAATTTTACAATGTCATGGGCTTTATTAGGACATTTTCAATATATTATACATTGTATGACCCAGGTTTGAATTGTATCATCTGTCTTTTTGTTATTGATTTGTAATATTTTATATATTCTGGGCATTTAATCCTTACCAAGCATATTGTTTGAAATATTTCTTCTCATTCTGTTGGTTGCCTTTTCTTTTTCTGGAAAATCTCTTTTATATTGTATAAAGATCTACTTGCTTTATTTAATGTATATGAGTATTTTGCCTGCATGTATGCCTAGCCAACATAAGCACTCAGTGGCTAAAGAAGTCAGAAGAGGGTGTTGGGTTGTAAGATCCCCTGGCATTGGTTTTAGGAATGGTTGTGAGTGCTATTTGGATGCTGTAAATCGAACTTGGGTCCTTTGCAAGAACAACCAATGTTTTGAACTGCTGAGCCACCCGTCAAATCTCTGGAAAAGATCTTTTGATGTATGAACCGTTTAAATATGGATGAAGTCATTCATGATATTATAGCTTAGGTATTTGGGGTCATATCACAAGAGCCTCTTTCTAAATCCCACTCATTTAACCTTACCCTCTGCAGGTATTTATTGGCTGCAAATGTGTAAGGCAGAAGCTCTTATCCATGTGGGGCCCTCTTGTTAAAAGAAGCAAGTGAAGGGCGATGCCTATCATGGAAAGCCCAGTCCCATAATATACTGTGATAAAGAATTGTGAGGTAAAGAAAAAGGTGTCTTTCTTCAGAAAACCCCTTTGAGAAGCTGCGATTTTAACTGGCAGTAGAGAGATAGCAGGGGTCAGGTACTGTGGTGGGACCAACGTTCGTGCCCTCATCTCTCTTACCCCTTCTGTATTTCATGATTAACCAGCAACGTGGAATGGCTAAATAGCTGAACACCAGTGGGAGGAAATGGAGAAGGGGGGAAAGGGATATTATTTATATTTTATATATGTCAACGTTGTGGACTCTTTGGCCACCATGAGGGGTAATCAAGTGACATATTAATTTGTCCATTATTTTGACAAGCTGCCCTGGAATGTAGGCTCCCAGAGTTACACAAAATCAATAAACACTGTTCCTTAAGGGGTGAGGTATCAGGCACCCAAACAGCTATTCTAGAAAGGAATGCAGAGAATACATTCCTTTCCCCAGACCCAGGACTGGCTACTGCAGTGGGATTTCTGGGTGGCGGAGAGGAAAGAAGAAGCCAAGGTTCGGTCTTCAGTGGGACTTGCCTGACAAATACCAGAATGACAAATTGTCTTTCCGGATCCCTAGGACTAGATGGCAAGGCTCAGCGGCAGCCCAGAGTAGAAGTCACATTCCATGGTTGGGGAACCAAGCCCAGTTCCCAGAGTCCTTCTGGACCCCAGACCAAACTCTCCTTCTTGGGAAAACACATGCCACGGGCAAACACACCCCAAACACCAGGCATTCTCCCACAGAACAGCTCCCAGACCCTTGAGATTTTCAATACAATCCCAGCTCCTAACAAAGTGTAGAAACGATCTTTCCCCGTGGGAGCAGAAGTCAAGTCTGTTTTCCCTAGGAGTTAGCCTTATTTGGCATAATGTTCTAATTTGAGCAGCACACACAACATGCCTGTTTGTGTGTTTAATGAGTCTTCATCTCTCTCTAAACTTCATCCCTCCATCTAGCTCCAAGGAAGTAGTTAAATGTTACATGTTCCCTTCTTCAGTCTGCAAATGGCAATGCTGAGGGTATTTTCCAAAGTGGGCTCCTATTTTGGCTGAGATTGCTTGCTTGACCTATTGCTTTATTAGAGACAGGGTTTTATTCTGCTATCAAGGGTGGTCTGAAATGTACTGCGCAGCCAGACTGACCTTAGTGTTTTGTTTTCATTTGTTTAAAATTTGGTGATCCCACCCTAGTGCTTTAGCATCGTTGAATATCCTTGTTTCTATGGTATTACCCATCATGCTTGGCATGGGTTGGAATGTGAATGATTATTTTGTGATAGAAATATGTGGTAAGATTTAGAAGCTGGCCCGTGCTGCATGTGCTTTCACAGAATTTGAAGATGTTGATAGTGCTGGAATAAAATTAATGTTGCAATCAGTTCTTTGATAAATGGATTAGGTGACCATGCCAGGGGAAAGAAAGAGAACAGGAAAGGAAGATTGCCAAGCCCCATACCCCACTTATGCCATTTCAGTAGGAGGAATAAAATTAACAAGGTAATTCATAGGACAATTTTAAAATCTAACTGAGAAAGTTAAATAAAGTAAATGTCACAATTTAAGTATGTTATAAATGTGTATAAGTCATAAATGGAGCTTGGTGAGATTAGAAAACCTTTCCTCAGAAAGGACCATATGGAAGATTGTGTGTGTGTATGTGTGTGTGTGTGTGTGTGTGTGTGAATGTGTGTGTATAAATATATAGTATATAATGCATAATGCAGGTATAGTATGTTGAAGAACACATCTGTGCACATGTATATGATAAATATTTTGAACATATAGTAAGACTGAAGATATTCAGTACAAATTTTTCACTCAGAGAAACAAGTGCTGAGAAAATCATTCAAATAGATAACATGCATTTCATCTCAAATTAAACATTATAATTTTTTTAAAAAATTGAAAGTCATATAACTACTATACTTTCAATGTGTTAAGCTTAGGCAGGTGATACATTATACTTGCTTAAATCTTGTGCTAAAATATACACACAATATATATACTACATACATACATCACAGCCAGGTTACATTTCAATCCAGTTTAAAATTCAAAAATGTGCATATTTCGAGGAGGTAAAGGGTGAATGTCTTAGAGTAGCATTTATTTGGCGTTAGCCCTGAGATTTATGAAGCTTGTACAAATCCAATTATGGAAAGGTAAACTTCCATCTGAAATATCACAAAGAAGTTAGACATGGGCTAAGGAAGGGGAATGGAGGATAGAAAGCACCCCTCCCCCAGGTGCTCTGCACTGTTTCCTTGTCTGTTCTGGAGAAAAGCCTGTGCTGACTGAAGCCGCAAGGAGAAGATCAAATGGGCTTTGGAAGAGCAGACACCACGACTCTAGAAAGGGAAGAAGATGACAATCAAGCTTGTCAAAGCAAAACTGGTCCTTGGGGGCTTGTGAAAACAATGCTCAAGGTCTGACAACTTAGAGAAAGTTTCCCGAGCTTTTGGATCTTATTAGGGAAGAGAATAGATGTTTGTTAGCTCAGCCACACTCACCCATCCTAAACAAAGTGTGTTAAGTCACTTGGGCCGCCCAAGTGGCTTCTTCCTTTGGAAACTTATCACAGAAGAGCCCGGTGTTTATTCCATCAGGGACTATGTATGAAAGGGAGCTGATATTAACGAGGTTGAGGTTTGTGTCAAAATAGCTTCACATCCTGTATTGATGGTGTCACCACGAGGCTGGTAGAACAGAGGCCAAATGCCTCTTGGTTTCTGAGAAGCATTTGATAATGTTTTTCTCTGATGGCCACATGAGCAGGATTATGACATGGGAACTAGATGGTGGGAAGACTGGATACAATCATAAATGTCTGAGGAACTCCTCACAGCCACACTTGATTAATGATGCCCTGTCAACTCAGTGGGAGGTCCCTAGCCATTGACATGGGGATCTTTCCCTGGGCCCTGTCTGTTTGTCATTTTTTATCAGTTCCGTAGGTTGAAAGTCTGTGTATCACATCTTTAGTTGCTGTAAAGTGGAGGGGTATTGTTGATACGAAGCTGACAGAACTAAGACACAATGAGACAAAAAGGCAGGAATGAACAATGGACTGAAAACTAGAGGTCTGTCTTTCATAGAGACAGAGGTGGGCTTTACTCTCTCTCTCTCTCTCTCTCTCTCTGTGTGTGTGTGTGTGTGTGTGTGTGTATTGGGGGAGTGACATTGCTAATAATTCCAATCTTTGTAACATGGGAGATATGAGACTCATTAAAAGAACAAGAACAGAAATCTGAGTTTTTAACAAACACTATTTCCAGAATAAATATACACATTTTGGGGTGATGAAGAAAGACACTGAATTAGAAATCAGAGAGTACATATCATAGGGTCTGACAGTCCTGTGTCCCTTGGCCTATAAAGACATCTAAGTGTTGTGTCTAGATGCAGGCTCCTTATCTCAAGGGATTCACGGAAACACCAGAGAGCGATCAAAGGAGGATTGGCCAAACCCTGAAGAGAAGAAAATCAATATTAAACAAATTGAATCAGTCTGAGAAAAATCAAATATGACATCCCCTCTTCTTTAGGGATCATATATTCTGTAGACATATGTCAGATATGTACTTGATGACATAGAATCAGAGACAAGGATGTCTGGGGAACACAGGAGACTAGGGAGTGTAAGAGTTACAGGGTTTGTGACATCAGCATATATTTACATGCACGTGAAGATGCTCTTATATAGCCATGTACAATTTATTTTAAAAGAAGGAAAATAAAAAGGAAAGTTATAAAAGAAGTAGAGCTGAAAAGCTTTATGTATTCCCTAGCACTGTGCTATACTAAGAAGCTGGTTATTTGTTGTTGTACACCCAAAGGCATGGCTACTGTATGCATCCATTTGTAAATGACAAACTTAAGGAATTTGTCCCAAATTGAATGGTGAGACAAGGTCCAAATGACTTTAGACTGTAAGTTCTTAAACTCAAGATCCACCCTTCTCTCATAGAAAGCCATCTAAATCTATCACACACACACACACATGTATGTATATATATATATATATATATAGAGAGAGAGAGAGAGAGAGAGAGAGAGAGAGAGAGAGAGAGAGACTCCATGTATTTCCAGCACCATGCATCTATCTACCCTATGGAATATTTAACTATGTGCATCATGAGAACTAAGAACTAAGATCTTAGGGCAACCTGTTTTGTCTGCTATAAGGAGAAGTATGTAATGGGTCATGGTACGGAGACCTGCTTATACACATATGGGCTCCCTTCCTCTGGAGCAGCTGAAACAGCATAGAAGGCTGTCCATTACATGCACGTGGAAAGGATTCAGCTTAAAAACCTGTGCCATCCCCGACACAGTGAAAACTCCCGAGTCTACAAATGAAGCCAACAAGAAATTCGAGTGCGTTCAGAAAGTGCTAAGCTGCCAGCTTCGCAGCTTACTCATCGTTGAGTCCTGCTGTTTAACTCCGTGTCACATTCCAGATTGCTGGATCCCATTTCTGGCTTTGCTACTTGCTAACTCTGTGATTCCCTGGATCAGATACCCAAACTCGACAGCACCATCTGTCCCGTGTGCGAAGGGGAGGATGGGAAGAGTGCCTTACTGACTGGCTGTGTAAGCATTACATGGAGCGCTCACAGAGACTACACTAAGCTCACCTCCAAGCCCACAGCAAAATTCTAATAAACTAATAAACGCGAATGGCTATTAGGAATGCTATCATGGTGATACGTATGGCAAACTGAAACACCCCTTTCTTCCATTCTTCAGTGTGCTGAGTAGGAAATAAGGCTGTGCTCACTGAGGAAATCTGAGCTTCAGACAGGCCAAGATTTATGAGCTGTTGCCAATCACGAATTACTCTAGAATACAAGAATCCTCTAGCAGCATGTCTAGCAGCTTTAGGGCAAAACCCCCACAGATTTAAGTTCTACTTAATGTCACTTGGATCAGGATACAAATCAAGGAGCAAAGACTCCTTTTTTTGTGTTTTTGTCTTTTGGGCTTTTTGTTTGTTTGCTTTTTTGTTTTTGTCTTCTGATTGACCTTATTTTTCAATGTCATCTTACTCTTGGACCCCGGAAACATGAGGTGTGATCGTTTTAGCCCATCGTATCTAACATATTTGGAAATGTGTAACATGAAAACTGAGAGACCTCCTTCCCCATCCTGTTCTGACCCTCCCCTAAAAAACGTAAATCCAACATGCCTTTTCTCCTCTTAGATAAAGGAAATTGGTTGAGAAGCCTTATGTAAGTCTTCATGATGTCTTTATTTTCCAAACCACAGAAAGAATGCATTTTACTCTTAGATAGATAACCTGTAGGTAGTGAGTAGCAGTTGTGGCTTGGACTTTGCAGTCTAAATAGATTTGTTCTTTTTACTCTTTCTCAGTTAATTTTAATTTGTTATTTTCTGTGCATGACTACTTTTTTTAAAGACTTATTTATTACATATAAGCACACTGTAGCTGTCTTCAGGTACACCAGAAGAAAGCATCAGCTCTCACTAAGGAGATGGTTATGAGCCACCATGTGGTTGCTGCTGGGATTTGAACTCAGGACCTTCGGACGAGCAGTAGATATTCTTAACCACTGAGCCATCTCTCCAGTCCCTGGGCATGATTATTTGCCTTCATTTGTATGTTGCCAAAAGAGAGAGTTGGGTCCCCCTGGAACTGGAGTTATAGGGGATTGTGAGCCATCCAATGCAGGTGCTGGGGACCAAATTCAGATCCTCTGCAAGAACCACAAAAACCCTTAAGTGGTGAGCCGTCTCTAGCTATTCACTCAATTGATTCTCATCCTTGAGACTACTTGGGCTAGTCTGAATTATGATATAATGAATTGTGCAAAAGACTATGAGATCAAACCTGAGTGCATCTAGTTATCCAAACTCTTACATCGTGGAGAGAACATGTCATTAAGCTCTACCAGGAAGCATATAACACATGCCCGCACCACTGAGGAATGAGTCACACCATTCGCTTTAACATGAGAAGCAAAACAATTAACACTCCTAGATTTTTTTAAGAGGCAATTTCCACATTTTGATATTTTGTGTCTAGAACTGATTGCTTTGATAAATCTTCAATTTCTAGTGAAGATTTTAATCTTTTCTTAGAATTAGATTATAGGAAGAGTTTAAAATATTGCAACTTATAGGAAATCTTTTCTCATAATCCTTCTCTTTTAGGAGTTATCTATTTAATTAGAATCAGAGCTCCCCCCCCCTTAATAAGTAGGGTTGTTAGCAAGTAGCTTAACAAGTAGCTACCAGTTGGAAATCTTTTCTGATTTGATTAATTGAATGGCAAAGGACACCACAACAGGAATAGGCTTGACTATAAATTTCCACTTGAGAGAAGGTAAGCACTTGGCCAGTACTGTAATCTGTGCTCACCCTCTTTGGGTGCAGGAGACCAATGTATTATATACTCTTGAATCCATTGTAGGAGTCACAATTATTTTCTGAATCCTTCCCTTCCTGATAAGTAACTGCTCTGGGTTTTAAAACTTTTATAGCCTATGTGCAGGGCTGGGAGGACATAAAGACTAAGTCCTTGGCATGGCTCAGCGGCCTTCCCATAGAACACAGGGTAGCAAGTGGTCAGCCCATACAGACCAGAATTTCCAAGGCAACTGAGTCCTGCCTCATGGGGCCTCCTTGGGAAGGTGAAAGAAGATCCTGAAGTGAGCGACCTGGAGTACCTGGTCTCACAGCCATTGTTCTCTTTCTATTCTCTTCCTCTCTGCCTTCCCCAGGCTGCTATGTAAGGAAAATGGATTCTATGTCAGTGTTCCAGAGGGTTCTTGGGGGCATGGAGAACTTTTTAAAGCTTCAGCAGCTTAATGTTTTAGCTATTAAGGCAGTCTCTTACAATAACAACATTTCAGGTCATGGAGTGAAGCGAGTTACATAAGTAAAGAGTTCAAGTGCACCCAGATTTGTTAAAAAACACAAACACACTCAGCTTGGCATGCTCGCATTGGACCATCCACGCATTCTCTCATCCTGCTTTTTCTGTTTACATTGTTTCTCTTATTCCTTAACCACAGTAAGGATAATGATATCTAACACTTTGTTTCCTTTGGAATTTGGATCTATGTATCTATTTTTTTTAACTATTTTTTTTAAACAAAGAAGAAGAGTTGTTGGCTAGAGGGAGATTTATAAAACTGCTTTTCATTTATGTTAAGAGAACACACTAGAATCAGACACACACACAGAATGTGTGTGTGTGTGTGTGTGTGTGTGTGTGTGTGTGTGTGTGTATGTGTGTGTGTATGCACATGTGTGCATGAGAGGTTAAACCTAGGGCTTTGTAAAAGTTAGGCAAACCTTCTACCACTAAATTACCCCAGCACCAGACAAGGCTTTCTGTTAATCTTAGCTTCATCCTTCACTAGTCTATGGACTTGGCTTAAGTGGTTGTGGGTTAACTGATTTCTCCCTATACCTCAATTTATTTCTCTGTGTAATAGAACAACACAGAATTAAATGGCTAGAACACAAAATGTAAACACAGTTCCCAGTTCCCATTTACTTCAAGCTTTTACTCATTCTGGTCCTGTTTCTGGAATTCTGGGAAGGTGCTGTTAATAATTGCACAGTTCCCTCCTATTTCATAGGGATAAAATATCAAGAGGGACGTGTTTCAAACCCATGGGTGTTTGATCTCTCCACAGCAAGGCTTCTGGGCTATTCTTTGTTATTTAAAAGTATAGACAATGGCACCTATTGTTTCTGTGACTTTTCCCAAGCCCAACCCTGGTGTAGTGACAATTTTGGAGTTTTGGTTGCTTTAAAAAACACAGAAATATTATAAAATGTTTTTTGTTATAACCCCAGGTGTGGGGTATGGAGTTGCTTCAGACTGTCCACAGCAGCTGACTATGATTTGTCTCATGCTGTAGCAGGGGCGTGATTTTGCCAGCTGTAGCTAGTTTGGAGGTTGTGTGACATTTGGAATTCTGGGAACTTTTCAGAGGCTATATAAATGCTAGTGCCCTGATTGGAGGTTGGCTGTTGGTTTTGGTTTGTTAAGTAGTTGTGTGCAAAGAAGAAACAACAAGAAGACGTTAGATATCCTGATGATGAAGACCAAAGTTGACTCAAGGGACTCAAAGGCCCTAATCAGCAGGAAGAAATTTAAAGGTAGCATGGCCCCTTTTTGATCCCGACTTAATTCAAGGATCTCTTTCCTTTCCTCTCTACCCTTTTGCTCTCGTGTCTAGTGTTAGTGTTGAAAGGGTGGTGGAAGAGAAGTAGAGAAGGGTAGAAGGAAGAAGAATCCACAAAGTAGCAAGGCCAACCCCATCTTGGCTGTTGAGTGGGCATGACTTTGGTGTTAACCTTCTAGTCATTCCTTTGGCTATGAATTTTATGTCAATCTTTGTCCCTGCTCTTGGATGGTTATGGAGAGTGGAATTCTTTGAATTAATCTTAAGAATTCACTTATTTCTATCCAAAGATTCAACACGTACATTAATTATTTTTAAGTTTGTTTTCTGATAGTAACCCTGGCTCTTTCTCTTTCATTTAATTTTTTTTTATGCTTTGGTAATTTCATCCATGAATATAATATGTTAGGTCATATTATTAGGGCACCTTACCTCCTGACTTTCTTCTCCAACTACTCCAGGACCCACCTCCCCTTCCCCCCATTCCCTGCCTGCCTTAATGTCTTCTATATCTTTATTTTTTGACTTTTTTTAAGATTCGATATATATTTTTATTTACATTTCAAATGGTTTCTCCTTTTCTGGCCCCCACTCCGCGAAAATCCCATAAGCCCTCTTCCCTCCCCCTGTTCCCCCATCTACCCCTTCCCACTTCTCTGTTCTGGTTTTGCCCTATACTGCTACACTGAGTCTTTCTAGAACCAGGGGCCACTCCTCCACAAAAAATGTGGTATATATACACAATGGAGTATTACTCAGCCATTAGAAACAATGAATTCATGAAATTCTTAGACAAATGGATGGATCTGGAGAACATCATACTAAGTGAGGTAACCCAGTCTCAAAAGATTAATCATGGTATGCACTCACTAATAAGTGGATATTAGCCTAGAAAATTGGAATACCCAAAACATAACCCACACTTCGATATCTTTTTAAAATAACCCACTGAGTCTAACTGATGATTCCTGTGTGTTCATGGGTACAGGGCACTCACCACTGAGCATGGGCCACCTACTATGCACTAACCTTTGAAGAAAACAGGCTCTCCTTTCCTCAGTAGCCATCCAATGCCAATAGCTCCTCCACTGGGGGGATGGACACCCTGAGTTCCTTGTTGGGCTGGAATGTTGGCTCACTTGATCTTGTACCGGTCTTGTTGGCCAACCATAGCATCTTCACAATTGAACTTTTCACCATTAAATAAACAGACGACCCAGTAAGATACAATGGTAACTGCTCTCAACTCACCTCCATGACTGGTTCTGTTTTAGTCCATACAGCTCTTCATGCTAGTTTAACCAATGTTAATGCAGACAAGGCTGCTTGTGCTTAGGTGCCAGGCTCTTCCATAGCAGGAGGGAAGGACTGTATGGAGATTAACAAAGAATGAAGCCAATTGGCAGAAAAAAGACTAGAATCCCTCCCTCACCTGGGCAAAGAAGAGTATGCACCATTGCTGTGTAACTGTCTTATAAAAGGTCTTAAACCTCCCGGTGGGAGCCTTCTATGCCCTTCCATCACTAGCCCACTCCTAAATTTGGGGAGTGCTTTTCCTTTTTTAATATGCCTTCTCTAATTCTGTGCTGTATTTTTCCCTGGAGTAGGAGAGCCTGGAGTGGGTGCTGAGATCAGGTCTGTAGCCCTGCACTAAGCACATGTTTCCTTTACCTTTTCTCTCTTTCAGATACTGGCCAACAGCCCAAACATGCTCTGAAACTAGGCTCTTCCTCCCTTTCTCTGAAGCCCCCTCCTCTTCCATCACACAGCTGCTTGCAGATCTCCTGAAGGAGTCAGCTTTGTCAGGCCTTGACTCTGAGGCAAGGCTTGTTCTCTTGTTCATACTTGGATTTACCGTTTGCCCACCCTGTTTGTTTTTCCTCTCTTTCTGCTGAGTCCATCTTTAAATTCTTCTATTGATGAGACTAAGAGCACAAAAGGGAGCCCCAGATTCCCTGATGACCTTTCCTTTTATCTTTTTGCATATTGAGCTAGTTTGGGGTTACTGCCAAACTTTTAGAGAAATACCCATTTCTTTGTTTCTTACTGCTGCTGCTGCTTTTTGTTAAAAGTTTATTGTAAAAATGCCTATGAGATGCTTGTTCTGAGAGACATGAGGCTTCTAAAAATGATGAGGTCAAACAGGGTAAGAAGGGCCAGATGGAGTAACTGGCATATTTGATGCATGCAGTATTGGGTCATATAGGGTTACTTTCATGTTTCCTTGAGAATATAAAAACAACAAAGATCATCTAATCTGTCATTCCAAACCACGTGCTGTGTATAAATCTTACCTCACTACTCTCTACTTCTCCAGTGAGTTAGAAGCTCAACACAAGCTTAATGAAAATTGTCTTCCATTAAGGCAGAGATCAAAGACACCGCCTCCCCTCTACCTCTGATGCTGTTATGGAAAACTGAATTTCAGGAAGAAAAAACATATGAAAATGCAATTTGATCTCACGTATTCAATCAGTTGATTTATTTGGCCACAATTCACCTAGTATCTAATATGAATATGTAAATGTAAGAGTATCTGAGTGGCTCTGAGGGAAAGGTACTTCATTTCATCCATGAAGTCAGTGCAGGAAGATAGGGGCCATTTATAGATGGGGCAAGTATGTCTGAGAAGGATATAAAATATGTTCAGGAGGAGAGCCATATTGTGTACCCAATAGTCCGTTCTCTTTCTTCTGTCTATTCCCTTCCTTTACTTTAACCAAGCCCCTGTTGTCCCTAAATCACACAGGACGGAGCCCTTCCTGGCTGGACTGAGAACCCAGCGTGGTCCTTCTCCTTGTTCCCTTTGGAACATTTGTCTCTTTGACTTAGAGGCTTGACTCAGGTAAATTTTCATGCCCTCAGTCTGAAGTTTGGGTCAGAGAGCTTCCTCTAGATTTGTATCCCAAGACTCAAGGGAGGTTAAGGATCAACTTTTGAAAAGATTAGTTTTTGGAGCATAACCACCCATCCTGTCCCAAACCCAAGGCATTTTAGACCTCACCTCATTGAACAGCATCCAGTTCCTCTAGCCATGTCAGCTAGGCTCAGAGCTCATTCTTGACGCATTTGTCTCCATCCTTGGACGTTTGTAGAACCTTCCCAATCCCTTCTTAGACTCTAAATCTCCCCCGTTTGCCATCTTGGTCCCCTTGAACTTGTTGCCTCTAGCCTGGACACCTGGAATTACTGGTCGTTCTTTCTGCCTTGCTTTTTATTCCCCACTTCACTCTGTACTCATTGTGGGGTTTTGTTAAGTGCTAGTCTCTTCATCTTGACCAGGTTCTTCTTTTGAACACCCTTCAGTGAATGCCTGAAGGTCTCGTTACGAAGATCAGCTTTTTAACCCCAACTCCAAGTGTCTCCTGTTTAACCTCTCCTTAATTCACTATCTAATCCTTGCATCTGACCACCCCAGTCCTTTTCCTTGACTGGACCAACCCAAGTCAGCCAGGAATAGCACATGGTCTCTTTCTTTGCATTAAAAGTCTCTGTCCAAAGTTCTTTATCATAACTCCTCCACTAATTGACATCCCAACTCAGATATCATCTACTTCATAACAGCTCCTCTTCCATTTGCTTTTTTATGTAAGAAACTGTTAGACTCAAAGCACTTTACTAATCAATGCTTATGCACTTAGCTATTCATTTTTTTTAAAAACAATATCAGCTTGGTTTGGTTTGGTTTTTGACTAGAAGGCAAGCTCCTATTTGCTATGAATGCTTTCTTATGCCTACTGTATAGCCTAGTATGTAGGAGTCATTCACTGAATACTTGAATGAATATACCATAACAAGGCATTATCGGATCATTTCATATGGAAGCACACTTGTATTCTAGTTACTTGTGCTCATCCAACCTTATCTTGGCCTTTATATTACAACAGGTAAAATGGGGGCCATGGTTGATACAACTCTTTCAGCTTCTTGAAGTAACACTGGAGCTACCATCATGATCTCTGCTTTGGCTTATCAAAACTCAGCATTTCCGATGAGTTTCCTATGATGCTACTTCTGCTGGGGCAAACCACACTTTAGAAGCCATTATACCACCCCATCTGTGCATTTGGAAGATAGTTCCTAGATCTGTGGTCCCAGCATTTTTGAGAAATCATTCCTTTCTGCCTTACCGGAAGGTCTGGCTTTGGATGCACTGGGACAATGTGGTGGTTTGAATAGAAATAGGCCCCTAAAATCTCGTGTGTTTGAATGCTTGGCTTAGAGGGAGTGGCATTATTAGGTGATGCAGCCTTGTTGGATTAAGTGTGGCTTTGTTGGAAGAAGTGGGTCACTGTGGGGGCAGGCTTTCAGGTCTCCTATATCAAGCTACCAACCTATACCCAGTGTGGGACAGAGTCTCCTTCTGCTACCTGTGGATAAAGATGTAGAGTTCAGCCTCTTCTCCAGCACCATGCCTATCTGCATGCTGCCATGCTTTTAGCCGTGACCATAACGGACTAAATCTCTGAAACTGTAAGCCAGCCCCAACTGAAGGTTTTCCTTTATAAGAGTTGTGGTGGTTATAGCGTCTCTTCATAGCAATAGCAATCCTAACTAAAACAGACATGAACAGTTTTGTTCTTTTCCTGAAAGACCTGTGAAAGGCTCTGTATTTCAGTGCTGGGCATTGCTTGGGGATTCAGTTTCCCTAAATGACTGGCTGACTAGCGAGACTCTCCTCAGTTATAACATGGACAAGTGCCTGCAACTGGAAATAAGATGGGGAGGGAGGCTCGGAAGGCTTGGGTTTCAAACGTCTTTCAGTGAGGAATTAATTTTAAGGAGTCGCACAACAAAAAAGCCTCAAATGAGTCCAGACACCGTCATTCAGGGCAAGCTCACCCTCCGAAACTGGCGCCATGCCAGCCCGGAGCCAGGTGCCTCTCTTGGATCCGAGTCAATTACCCCGCGGCCACCTACAGAGCACTCAGGTGAGATCCTGAAGCCCATCACCTCTGTCTACCCTGCTTGATTACTATTTCAGGTCCCCACCTAAGGACTCCCAGCTGGCTGGCCAAGGTCCAGCATCTCAGGATCAACCTTCCTATTATCCTCTGGGCTGTTCTGACGTTAGGGAGTTACCATGGGAGTGAATGAGGTCTCTTTCCCAGACTCCTTGGCTTAGACTCCCTTTAGAAAGAGGTGTCGCTGACCTGTGGCTACAGAGTTTATAGTCTGAGATGCTAGCATCTATAGCCACAGAAAGAAAGGAAAGGGCCGGAGCAGCATGTGAATGTGATTTTTTTTTTTTTTGAAAAGGGGCAGAAAAGGAGGTGGAGTGGGGCCGCCGTACAGAGTGAGAGGCATTGTGCAAATGACTTGTGTGGCTTTAAATCAGCACCACAGTGTGATGCTCCGATGTAGCTCAGTCAATGGCCAGGTGGTAGCTGCTTAGCGTTTGGGATAAATCCAAAGTGGAGCGTCTGTGCTTGTCTTAGGAAACATGTAAATGTTTGTACATTTATTCCCTTTGTGTGTGCATGACACTGTACAGGCATGGAGGTCAGAGGGTAGCATGCAGGAGCCCGGCGTCTCCTCCTACCATGTGTGCAGCCAGGACTGAACTCAGATCTTCAAGCTTGGCAGTAAGCACCCATCTCTTTGGTCCCAGTAAAATGATGTTGTTTTTATAACTTGTTTTCATTATGTTATTTGCTGTCCACTGCAATAGGTTTCATAGTGGCATTTTCTTTTGAACATATCACCGACCGTTATCTTACTTCCCACCCTGTCTCATTTCTCCTCTTTTCGCCCTCCCTCTCAGCCCCTTCCCCTCCCAACAGTCCTACCTCTGCTTTCAGTCCATACATGGGAGAAAACACGATATAGCTGCCTTTCCCAGTCTCACTTATTTTGCTTAGCAAGGGTAATCTCCAGCCGCATTCGCTTTTCCTGCAAACAGAATAAATTTTGTTCTTTGTTTGGGCTAAATAGGACTCCACTGTGTGCTTTATATCACATCTTCCTTGTCCATCCATCTGCTAAAGGACACCTAGGCTATGTCGTGGACACAACTCGGCTATCGTGAACAGTGCCACAGTAAGAGCAGTGTCTTAGTCAGGGTTTCTATCCCTGCGCAAACATCATGACCAAGAAGCAAGTTGGGGAGGAAAGGGTTTATTGAGCTTACACTTCCACATTGCAGTTCATCACTAAAGGAAGTCAGGACTGGAACTCAAGCAGGTCAGGAAGCAGGAGCTGATGCAGAGGCTATGGAGGGATGTTTCTTACTGGCTTGCTTCCCCTGGCTTGCTCAGCCTGCTCTCTTATAGAACCCAAGAGCACCAGCCCAAAGGTGGAACCACCCACAAGGGGCCCTCCCCACTTGATCACTAATTGAGAAAATGCCCCACAACTGGATCTCATGGAGGCACTTCCCCCAACTGAATCTCTTTTCTCTGTGATAATTCCAGCCTGTGTCAAGTTGACACACGAAACTAGCCAGTACAAGCAGGTATGCAGGTATCTCTGTGTTTCGTTGACTTAGCAACTTTAAACAACCACCACAGTGTGATGCTCAAATAGAACTCAGAGAGTGGTTAGGTGCTAGCTGCTTAGTGTTTGAGTTAAATCAAAAGCAGAGAGGGTTTGTGCTTGTCTTAGGAAACATGTAAACATCTTTATGTTTATTCCGTTTGTGTGTGTGTGTTTCATAGTACATGTGTGGAGGTCAGAGGTCATCAAAGGTAGAGCTAAGTCATCTGTGTACCTTCAAAGTTTCATGAGTAACCTCCATTCAGATTTCCACAGTGATTAGATGAATTTCTATTTCTGCCAGTGGGTATTTGAGCATTCCCTCCCTCCATACACCCTTGCTAGTATTTATTTTGTTTTCTAATATTGTCTTATTTGTTTAAAGCTGTCTAAAGTGGGGCCCAGACACCTATTTTGTAAAAAAAAAAAAAAGGTGGGTGTTCCCTCCCACATCTGTGGCCAGGCCAAACCTTAGCAGACTGATCCACAGCCACACAGTAAGTCTAGCTAAGATACTGAGGGGGCTTCTTTCTTGGGATACAGTGATCTCTAATGGCTCCTGTTGGCATCTTCAGTGGTTTTCAGAACCTTCCTTTGACTGCCGAGAGCTCTAAATTGTATCTTAGTCTGTTTGTCTATTCAACAATTTCCTTTCCTTCCTTCGTGGAGTCAACTTACATCACAATCTAACAGGTCTTATGATTCCTCAACTCCCTCCCCATTTTTCTTGCACATAGTCCCCCTATGAGGTTGTCAGGGATTTAACCTTGCTTATAGGATCCTAGTTAAAACTTGAAGCACTCCCGTGTGTAAGCACAGAGACACTGATAGAAAAGAGGTGGAGAGCCAGAATGAGCCATTATCTTCAGTTACTCATTTGCAAAATCCACCAGGATTCTCTTTCCTATCTATTGAATTCTCAGAACCCCCTCTCCTTTTTTCCATTCTTCTTTCTTCTTCCTCTCTTTATCCTCCTCCCTCTCAACTTTTCTCTTTTGCTGAATATTTCTAGGAAGCCACCATTCTTCTGGAATCACTTGGCATCGTGATTCCTGACCTCACGGCCTCGGGAGGCTTCCTGGTTCTCTCCCATCTCAAGTGACAGCCTCACATCTCTCAAACTGTTGCCTATATGGGAGCGAGTAGCCCACTGCATTGGCAGAATCATTCAGCGCAAAGGAAACAAAAACTTGGTAATCTTTTCAGCAATCCTTTGATCAGATAGCAAGATTACCAATTGCATATTTTGCTTGCAGACCACTGTGCGTGGAAATTTAGAGTTGGAACCATTAAATCAGATGCTGTGTTGCCTTGGGAAGGCTACCCAATCTTTTTGAACTTCCATTCTATCCTATGTTTAAAAAGGTAAATGTGGGGAAGAGAAGATAATTATGTCACAGCACTACTATCAATATCTTAGTTCCAACTCTCAGCATAAGGTAAAGTATACCCAGACAGTACCTAGTAAGTACTTACTAAATGAGAAACTTTTTAAAATGTAATTTTTTTTTTTACCTATTCAATTGAGGTTTCATTTTACACCCATCAGAATTGCTAAGATCAAAAACTCAAGAGATAACACATGCTGGTGAGGACTTAGAGCAAGCAGAATACTCCCCCACTGCTGGGGAAGTAGAAACCCCACTTTGGAAATCAATTTGGTGGTTTCTCAAAAAACTGGGAATAGTTATACCTTGAGACCCATCTATACCATTCCTGGGCATATACCCAAAAGATGCTCCAACATCCCACAAAACCACTTGCTCAAGTATGTTTATAGCAGCTTTATTCGTAATAGCCAGAAACTGGAAACAACCTAGATGTCCCTCAGCTGAAGAATGGATAAAGAAAATGTGGCACATCTACACAATGGAATAATATTTAGCTATTTAAAAACTAAGTCATCATGAATCTTGCAAGCAAATGGATAGGACTTGAGAATATCATCCTGAGTGAGGTAACCCAGTTCCAAAAGGACATGCATGGTATGAACTCACTTATAATTGGATATTACCCATAAACACATGCTAATACTCCGCAGACCCAAAGAAGCTGAACAGGAAGGCACAGTCGAGGATGCTTGAATCTCACTTAGAAGGGGGAATAAAATAGTTATAAGAGGCAGATTGAGAGAGGAAACTGGTTGGGAGAGGGAATGGGGAGGGGAACGGGGAGGTGGGGGGTTCAGGATCAGAGGTGGGGAAGGACAGGTGAGATGACCAGATGGCCATGAAAATGAATGGAAATCTGAAACTGACAGGGGTGAGGAAGTGGGGAGCATCTCCAAGACAGGACAGAGACCGGGGATAAGGGAGGTGCCCAAGGGAGTGACCTTAGCTGTGACTCACAGTATTGGGGATATGGAACCTGAAGAGGCCACTTCCTGTAGTCAGACAGGAACGCCAGTAAACAAGAAACATTAACACAACAAACACCTCTCAGTCGTGGGCTTCTGCCCTGTGCAGTGAGGGACACTGAGCAGCAAGTTGACCTCTACACACTGATACAACAGCACCTGCAAGCCCCTGTGATCATTAACATCCTGGTCACCGCCCCATTTCCCTCATCGGGGAAAATGCATCTAGTGAAGGACCTCAGTTAAAAATAAAGTAGACACAGCCCTGGATCTCTAGGTCTCAAATCCAGCAAGGCAGCCTTCCCGCTTTACTAGTTTGGGTTTTGAAAAGATTATTTTATTTTAAACTAGGCTTATATGTCTGCGCGTCTTCCTGTGAGTGCTTGCCTGTGGCTCTAGGTGCCTATGGACAGCAGAGGATGTTGTTAGAACCCCTGGAGCTGGAGTGACAGGCAGCTGTGAGCCACCTGACATGGGTGCCGACAATCCAAAGCAAGTCATTTGAGGAACGGATCTCACACTCAATGGCTAAGCTACTCCCTGCCCTAATTTTATTTATTTATTTATTTATTTATTTATTTATTTATTTATTTATTTATTTACTTATTTATTTATTTATTGTTTGTTTGTTTGTTGCCTACTGTTATGACAGAAAAAGGTTGTTGGCCCAAGGGTGGTTCAAAAATGTTGCCATGGAGAAATGTGAACTCACATCGATGCCAGCCCAGACTCTCCTCCAATTGCTGACCTCTACAAACTTCTTTTGTAAATAGACGCACGTAGGTCGCCCAGAACCGGAAGTGAACCGGAAGTGAGAAACTGAAGCGTGGCTCCTCCCAGCTGGGAGGATGAAAGAAACCATTTGAAACAGATAACACTTAGGTGTGTTTTGAGCCTAAGCTGGCGTGATTTTTTGCTTTCCATGAGGACGATCACCTCTTCTGGACAGCTTTCACTGGTAGAAACTGGGTAAGCAGAATGGAGATTTGAGGCCCCCTCAGTCAATTCTTCTGCTCCCTGAGGAACGAGACTAAGAAGGAGCCATCTTTCAGACCCTCTGAGCATTTTAACAAGCCACTTGATTTACTCAGACAGGCCTCAGACAGAACAGAAGTGGGGCTAAATTGTTCGGCATAAAATGCAAGAGAGAAGTGGGAGGGGGCAGTCTTCTGGGGCTTGGAAACCTTAAGCCACATGGTGGGTGGCCAAAGACTTGAAAGGATATCTGATACTCCCTCTAAATGGCTTCCCACCTGTGTGATATAAAACTCGTTCCATGGCAGTGATGGTTGTATGTGGCCTAGTGAATGCACTTAACGCCACCAAACTGGATGCTCTCAAATGGTTGGAATGGCAAGTTTTATGGGTTGTGTATTTTAGCACAATCACATAAAATCAATTGGGGCCTCCCAAATTTTGTAACAACTTCTACCCATATACATGCCTCCCTTGAGTCGTTTGGAGCACAGAAATCTGGCTCCATTGTATAATCTGGGTTGGTGCAGTCAGAGGACAGGTATTGCTAAAGGCTCAGAAGCCAAGGGAAACAAGAGAATAAAACCCTAGGAAGTCATCAGACCTGGCAAAGGATATTGGGCCTGCTTTATAGGTATGTGGGACTTAGGGATTGTGTTGTGCAGGCATCTAAAGGAACAGTAAGAGCTCAGCTGGGACCTGGCTGACGTAGAGAGTAAGCAAGACAGAATCAGAAGGATGAGGTTCTCGGCTCTGGATTATAGTCTGGGGGAGGAGGCTCTCCGTGTCATCTCCTCATGGAGGTGTTTGCTTTATCTGTGTAACCCCTCTACCCTCTGTAAAGTGGGTTTGTTTCGTGCTCACTGTTAGAGGATGCAGTCTATCAATGGTGGAGAAGGCATGGCAGTAGGAGTGGTTCCTGGAGGTAGCAGTGGGAACTCACAACTGGCTGAAACATGAAACCGAGAAAGGACCGGAAGTACCAGGAACCACTTCCTCCTGCTAGGCCCCACCTCCCAAAGGTTCACCAGCCTCCAGAATCATTACCACCTTTTGCAGATCATGTGAACTGTGGTCATCTTTTTTAGGTGCCTCCTGGTTGCAGTCTGTGGTGGTTTGAATGGGAAATGCCCCCGCCCCATCCCCCATTCCCACCATAGGCTCATTCATGTATTTCAACACTTGGTCCACAGCTGGTGATAGTGTCTGGGGAGGTGATAAAGCCTTGTCAAAGTGCAGGGACAGGCTTTGAGAGTTTATGTGATAAAGTATCCCTACAATAAAATGAGGTAATAGAGACAGTCCCCTGTAGGGATGATCCTCTGACTAATCTAACCTTAGATAAACCCTCACAGATTCCTTCCCCAGGTGACTCTACATGTCCAGTTGACAATCAGAACTCAGCTTTGCACACAATCACTCTTGTTCCTTTTGGTATATATATATTATATATTAATATATAATTACTATATAATTTAATATGTATTATATATTTATATATTATACATACATATATTATATATTATATATATTATACACACACACATACATATACATACATACAAAGGTTGAGACAAGAGCCAACTCTATCAGCATAAAAACAAACAAATGTATTAAATCAATTACCACAGTTTCCCTCTATAGTATCTTGTCTGTGTCATCGTATATTTGACCAATGATTTGGCTCGATTGTGAGGATTTTTTTGTATGTGTGTATATGTGTATTTTTTGTCTTCCTCATATGCTTTCAAACCAAGTAACTGTTTCATAATTAAAGCAGTGTGCCCTAGGTTGTAAGTTTGTAAGAGAGCTGCCATCTACCATGTAGTTAAGGCAGTGAAGGGAGAGATATTTATGCGGTTCTGAAGAAGTGTGTGTATTTTCTGAATGGGGGTAGGCACTTCAATTGTAATGATTTTCCTCTGTGTCCTTTAGTAGGTTTTCAGGGCTTTTTCATTATGGTAAGGCCGAGCCATTTGTCGTACCTGCTCTCTAATCAACCCTGGCTGACTTCCAGCCAGCCTAAGAGGGAACTCACTAGGCACGAGGTTTAATTGGGGCCACCCACTGAGGAAATGCTTCCCCTACTTTGTCCAGAGAAATGGAAGCTCCTCGTGTCATATACATAAAATCCCCAGGCTTTCCTGTCTCGGTTCAAGGTTAGCTTTCTAGACTTTTCCGTGATAATCCCCACAATGAAGCACTCCAAGCAGTGGCAGAGGGAGAAGGGTCTGGTAGCAGAGAGAGCAATATTCAGTATTTGCTGCCTGGACATCTCCAGATAGATCCCAGACTGCTTTAAAAAGAAGAAATACACCCGTACCGTACCCACATCTCAATCCTCTGGAACCTTGGATTTCTTAAATCAATTTCTCATACAATCCACATGAGTTCTAATTATTGGTTCTAAATATCTGGTTCTTGATATTCTGTTCAGCCGCATGGCATAGCTTTGGGGCCGGGGTTAGCACAGGGAGTTCAGCAGGCTCATAATTTGTAGAAAAAAAGGGTCTGAATAATGGAGAACAGTCCTCATACAACATGCTCAGCAAGATGGGGCTTGAGTGGCAGGGTGAACAGGCTGTCAAAGAGGCCAGATCACTGGGGGAGCCTGGGTAATGCAGATGAATAAATGGAACCTTTATCTTCTGCACACTTAACACTGGAAATGTCTAATTTGGATAGGAACCTGGTTGCCTAGAAGCTGCCTCCTCTTTCCTGTACTTCAGTGCCCCCACTACAGCATTCTGGGAATAAAGACTCCCTGTTTCACGATACCAGCATGGTGGGATGAGGAGTGCCAGAGAGGAGAAGATGCTAACAAGACTGCCAGCCACTTAGCAAGAACCTAACCTGGCAACCAACTTGATGGCTGCGGTTGTATTAATCAGAGTTTAGGTTGTCAGTCGAGCTTAAACACCACACACAAGCTGATCTCTCTTTGCTCTTGCATTTGTCTGAGACAGTACTTTTTGTTGTTTTCACCATCTTGTAGATATGGACAGGGACACTTACTGAGAACAGATCTCCCCTTTCTACCCCAACTACCTCAAGATCTCGTCTGGTTGACTCTAGAACAGTGTGCTTTTCAACCTGTGGGGCACAGCCCCTGAATGACCCTTTTATGGGGGTTACATATCAGACATCCTGCATATCAGATATTTTCATTAGGATTCATAACAGTACCAAAATTACATTGTGAAATAGCAACAAATTTTATAAAGGCATCACTCGGCCACAACATGAGGAACTTAAAGGGTCTCAGCATGAGGAAGGTTGAGAACCACTGCTGTGGAATAACACAATCTGATCTGTAATGTCTCTGCAATCAATCGCTGGAAATCTAGAGCAATGCAAGTGAGGCAGCAGCAGGGTGGGCCAGCCTGGGGCTGTGTGTGTCCTTCTTCTACCAAAGGGATGCTAATGCCTCTGACGTCAGGACCATCTCCTGACCGTGGAGATGAGACCGTTGGTTCTCATCTGGCTACTCTTTAGGTTCACCTGAAGAGGGTCTATAAAAACAGTCCCACTGTGTATTCATAGCCATTAACACATACCTCTGGGAGAGGCACTTGGACAGGATGCTCCTATGATATGAACATCAGCTGTGGGGGGGAGGGGGCTAAAGAAAGTCACAATCTCAAGGTATTCATGATAGCACACAGTTCACCTAGGAAGGGAAGGGAACAAAGACCAGTGTGTTTTAGAGTGTGAAGGCGGGAACAAAAATGAGGAAAATTTGGGTGGATGAAAAAGGGGGTTAACAGATGCTATTGCAGATGCCAGGAAGTGCTTGCTGACAGGAGCCTGATATCTCCTGAGAGGTTCTGCCAGAGCCTGACAAATACAGAGGCAGATGCTCCTAGCCAACCATTGGACTGAGTGCGGGGTTCCCGATGGAGGAGTTGGAGAAAGGACTGAAGGAGCTGAGGGGCTTTGCAGCCCTATGTGGGGTGCAACAGTGTCAACAGGCCAGATCCCTCAGAGCTCCAGGGACTGGACCACCAACCAAAGAGTACACATGGAGGGACCCGTGGCTAAGGCTGCATATGTGGCAGAGGATGGCCTTATTGGACATCAGTGGGAGGAGTGGCCCTTGGGCTTCAGGGGGTTCGATGCCTCAGCATAGGGGAATGCCAAGGCAGAAAGGTGGGAGTGGGTGGGGGAGCACCCTCATAGAGGCAGAGGGAGGGGGATGGGATAGGGGGTTTCCGGAAGAGAGACCTGGAAAGGGGATAACATTTGAAATGTAAATAAAGAAAATATCTAATTTTTTTTAAAAAAAGAAAAGAAAGAGTGAGTTGAAACAGACAAAAGAGTTGGCTCTGGCTTACAGGCAAGTGGAACCTATGGAGCTATGGGAACTGGTATTTTCCAGGGAGCCATAGCTGATGCTCTAATGTGCTTTCTGTTGCTGTGATAACCATAGCCAAAGCAAGTTAGGGAGAGAAGGGTTTATTTCCTCTTACAGCGTAGATCCATCATGGGGAAGCGAGGCAGGAACCTTCTCAAGCAGGAACCTAGAGGCAGGAATTAAAGCAGAGATCATGGAGGAATGCTGATTATTGGCTGATTCTTTCCCTGTTCCCCATTCTGATTTCTTGCCTCCTACCCCTTCTTTTTTTATTTTTATTTTTATTAGACTATTCTTTATTTACATTTCAAATGTTGTTCCCTTTCCTGGTTTCCCCTCTGAAAATCCTCTATCCTATTCCCACTACCCCTGCTCACCAACCCACCCACTCCTGTGTCCTTGTCCTGGCATTCCCCTATACTGGGGCATCCAGCCTTCTTAGAACCAAGGGCCTCTCTTCCCTTTGATGTCCAACAAGGCCATCTTCTGCTACATATGCAGCTGGAGCCATGGGTACTCTTTGGTTGTTGGTTTAGTTCCTGGGAGCTCTGGGGATACTGGTTGGTTCATATTGTTGTTCCTCCTATGGGGATGCAAACCCATTTAGCTCCTTGGGTCCTTTCTCTAACTCCTCTGCTGGGGACCCTGTGCTCAGTCCAATGGTTGACTAAGAGCATTCACCTCTGTATTTGTCAGGTACTGGTAGAGCCTCTCAGGAGACAGTTATATCAGGCTCTTGTCAGTACACACTTTTTGGCATCCACACACTAGTGTCTGGGTTTGATGACTGTATATGGGATGGATTCCAAGGTTGGGGCAGTCTCTGGATGGTCTTTCCTTCAGTCTCTGCTCCACACCTTGTATCTCCTCCTCCTACCCCTTCTTATATAGTTCAGGCCCACTTCCCTACAGATAGTGCTGCCTACAGTGGGTTGGGCACTCTTCCATCTTTTTAGCAATTATGAAAATGTCTCACGATATGGCCACAGGCCAATGTGATCGAAGCAATTCCTTACCGGAGGTTCCCTCTTCCCAAGCGATTCTGGGTTGTGTCAAGTTATGGCTGCAGCTACCTATAACCATGGGTTGATTGATTTTGCGCTGGATTCAGTGGGCTGTGGTGGTTTTCCTTGTGGGATCCATGCATTGTGTTTATTATCAAGGCATGACCATGGTTGTCCTGCTCTTGGTACTAGAAGCAGAGATACCTGCTTTTAAAAAGCTGGCAGCAGAGTTGGATGGAGCCTGTAGCTTCTCATGCATTGTCTTGGTTGCCTGACAGAGGCCCTGGAGGAAATGGCAACTGTGGGTACCTTCGGAAATGTGGTTCATCTAGCCTAGTCTAGTTGGAGCAATCAGGGTATTCGGCATAGATGAGACACTCCCATTGTTAAGTCCTACAGGATACAGATACAAATGGCCAGGAATAAGACGACTGGAGTTGGATACAGAAAGATGAAACCTGAATTACTTAAAAGGTGGATTTGGGCATTAATTGGGGCTCTCTCTTTCTCTCTTTCTGTCTCTGTCTCTTTCTGTGTCTCTCTGTCTCTCCATCTCTGTCTCTGTCTCTCTCTCTATCTCCCCCTCTCTCTGTCTCTCTAACTGCCTTTACCCAGGAGTCTGAGCTCCTGGGATATTGGGACATAGATGGAGTGAGCTTTCTCATGTGTACTCAGTGCCTGTGAAGTTTCCTGCACTTCAAATACATCAGCAATAAAAAAGTCCTCTAAATCTTTGGAAATATGTGTCTAGAGCACAGGAGAAATCTGAGCTGGGATAACAAGTCTGGGAGTTACCAGTTCGTGGTGTTGCCAAAATTCCTTCTCTGGGAGAGACTTAAATTCCCCCCCCCCCAAATCTCCCCCTCGGAACCCCCCCCCACCTGGTCCCAGTGACAACCTGAGATGCATTCCACCAAAGTTCTCTCTGGGAACCTATGAGACTATTGGGCTTATAGAGCAGTGGGCCATCAATATTCAAAAGACATAAAAGCAAAGAATTGGTGGATACAAATTAAATGTGACCCCAAATTAAGTTAAATCAAAAGAGGACAGTGGACTGGGCAGTTGAGGCTGGGAGGTTTTGGCAAGGGAGTCAGCAGCTTTCCGTGTCAAACGCTACACCTTTACTTCTTAATTATTTCATCTTTATATGTGGGGTGTGTATATGTGCACATGCATGTGTGCACACCCGTGAGTGCAAGGGGAAGGGAGAAGGCATAAGATCCCTTGGAATCTGGAACTGGGATGCTAGGTTGTAAGCTGCCCACCATGGCTGGCGAAGATGTAAGGAGGGCCTTTGAAAGAACAAGTGTTGTTTGAGCGCTGAGCCCCCTCTCCCGCGCATTCAAATTCGATTCCTGATTCCCTTGTAAAGAAGATGAACCTTGCCAGCGGCCGGCTCTCTCTCCTAGTTCTGTCTGTCTCCATCTGTCTAGAATTTTTAATGACTATTTGAACACTTCCTGTTTCTCTATACTTATTAACTTCTATGTTTTATGGCACTTTTTATTTGAAGGAAATGTGACGACGGGTAGGGAGTCATTGCAGGTCCGTGAGGAGTGAAAGGTTGTGCCTACTTGCCCTGCCCATCTTTCCCCGTGAGCCCTGGGGTAGATGGCCCACATGGAAAAGATGCCGTTTAGCCATCGAGATGGTTCAGTGGGTTAAGGGGATTGTTGCCACGTCTGATGACCTGAGGATCCACACTGTGGTTAGAGAGAGCAGATCCCTGCAAGCTGTCCTTGGATCTCTGCATGTGTGCCCAGCAGTCACCCCACCAGCACACAGTAAATGAATAAGTAGAAAACTGGGTCAGTCAATACCAGGGAAAGAATATAGCAGGTTTTTGAGTTCATCTCTTGGGCCAACAATTTTCTTTGACATGAAAACATTACTACATATAAATGTTTGTAGTGTATAGATAATATATATAATTACTTTAATTACAATTAAAAATAATATATTTCATTATGACATTTTTATATGAATTCACTGACCCACTTGGCCTATCGTATTTCCCCTGTCCATCCCCTGAAAATCCTCACTTAAGCATTCTGTGTCATGTGTGTTTGTGCATGTATTAACATATATTCTATATATGAGACAAAATGTGTGGTGTTTACTTTTCTCCCCAAAATACGTTCTTCATGTCATATAGATTTAGACACGCCTCCAACATAGGTTAAAATGGTATAAAGAAAGTGATAAATTTGAATCAATCCCCAAATCCAATCCCCAAATCCAATCCAACAAACCAGACATATCAGTCCTTACCACTCATTGCTTCGTGCTACAGTGAGGATGAGGTACTAGGCTTCCTCTAAAGTATAAACAGTGAAAAGGGTGAATCCGGAAGTGTTGAATCCTGTTCAGTAGGAAATGGTGCTGGTATCCAAACAGAAGTGGAAGTAGAGTGGGTCCCAGTTACTGTTTTGTAATATATTTAGTTACATCGGAAACCCAGACACACTTAATTGGACTATTCACAGTGATGCCAAGAATGTATAGTTACAACATTGTTCCAGGTGATTCTGATTAATGGTGGTTACCAGTCTCCACTGCTCCAGGCCTGAGGCTCAGGGGAAGCTGGTGTCTAAACGCCCCCTGGTGCATGATGGGTAAAGCAGGAGCGCATGGAGCCTGCGCACAAAAGGTGTTTGTCCTTCCTTAGGCGGCTTGATATTTTCCAGAGCTTTTGTAAAGCACGTATTCCACTCTTCCACAATCTCCAAACTTGGCCTTGAGTTTGTTTGTGGAAATAAGTAGCCTCGTTTTAATACTACCTCTTTAGCCTCTGGCAAGCAAGGAACTTTTAATAGTAGAGCTTGGGAAAGGGCTAAAAATAGAATTAGGGACGCAAACATACCACACGCAGAGTAAGATCCACAGTGGAAATCAGAGAGGAGACCCTCCGATACAGGTAACCAGAAGAGTCCTGCTTTGGTGTCTATAGAATAAGAAAATAAAATGTAATGCCAAATTGAAGAAAGATCCACAGGGAATTCCTCAGTTGCAAGTTGATCGAGGAGTGGGGCACATTGGAAGAGATGGACTTCATAGCATCACACATGGAAGGCAAGTATTTTACTGCCAAGCCACACCCTCTGCCCTCCTTCTACTATTTACTTTGAGATCAAGTCTCACTAAATTGCGACTGGCCTTGAACTTGCAGTCGCCCAAGTCAACCTCCCAAGTAGCTTAGGATTACAGGCCTCCATGCCCAGGCCTGACTTCCTAAATTGTTTTGGATGACCTCTAGTTAGAAAATTAGATGTTAAACTCCAAGGTTCTGTCTGCTCTTCTGATACTAATTAGTTGTAAAAGGGCTACTGTCTTTGCTGTGAATTTCATCCTTTGTGTTCTTCCTTGGCCTTTAGAATAATTTGGTTATAAAAGAGGCAGAGTCAGGAACTCTCTTCCCTCCCCCACCGATTTTGAGGGCAACTTTGCTACCCTAGGCTTTGTTTCTGAGATGCTAAACAGGACACATGCCTACTTCTCAGGTCTCCAAGGAGGTATATTGATATCAGCGTGGGATTTTCATGGAGGAAGGAAGCATTGTGTGGTGGTACACACGTGGGTGTGGGTGCATACGTGTATAGCACACACGCAGAAGCCAGGACAACCTCAGATGTCCTTTGGATCTTTCCATTCTTTCTACCTTCTATTTGGGACAGGGTCTCTTCAATGGCATGTCTCCCAGGATAGCTGTCTACTGTGCTTCCAGAGATCCTCCTGTCTCCAGCTCCCATGTTAGAGTGCACAACTAGAAGGATTACAAGCACTGCATTACTTCAGCCAGGTTTTTACAGAGTGTCTGGGGGTCTGAAATCAGACCCTTACACATGGGTGTTACTAAACATCTACCTAGTCCCTTGTGTCTGGGCTTTTTTTCCTCCTTTGGCTGCTGGGCTAAAATAAGTCTAGCTTTTGCTTCTCCTTTCCATCACTTGAAAATGGTGGAAATTTCCTTAAGAGATGAATGTCCAGGAACTGTGAGATACATTACCTGCTCAGTGAACTCTAGAAAGCTATTTGATAGAGTTTTGAGAGGCCTGAACAGTGTCCCCCACTGTGCCTGTAGGAGAGGTGAAAGTCACAAGGTGGCCAGCTCAGAGAGCTAACCACTGTGAGATGGGAAATGGTTCACTCTATGGGAGGGATATGTGCACCTTTACGGATCAGGGTCAATGGGCAGTATAACAGCAAATAGGTTTTATCTCATATTTCTTGACCTGGACTGGAGGAGATATAGTACCAAAGACACGTTGCTTTGCAGAATAAGAAGGTTAACTTTATGTCACTAAATATAAAACCAACACCTAGACTTTAACATTAGTTTTAAAGCAATGATAATAATGAAAAAATTAATTTTTTCTCTATGTCAAATGTTTCAGTTTTCCCTTTCTTTGCCTTTAGCTCTTCCTCTGTTTCTTCTTCCGCATTTGACTTGTCATCTGCATGCCACGTTTTGGGCTAAGATTGAAAAATATCTATTGGCTTCTTATGAACTTTAATGGTTATTACAGTGTTTTAGATTTTAGTTTTAAAAATCAGATAAACATTTTAAAGTATTTCCAAATGGCTTGCTACAAAAAAAAAAAAAAAAAAAAAAAAAAAAAATCCCCATCTTCAAGGCTAGACTCAGTGCTGATGACTCTGTCACCATCTAGAGGTAGTGCAAACATATTGCAGGCCCAGTTCATAGGAAATTCAATGTTTAAAGTCATCCCAGAAGTTGGGGCTTTGCAAATGTTTATGTATCTGCTCTGCAGGAGAGATTGGACACTATCACCTGTAAATGAAAAAAAATTGGAATTTTTATTGCTATATTCATAGTGTAACAAGAAATGAGTCTCATACTGAGATCTATTGAATTATGAGAACGGGAAAGACACCGAGGTAGATGGGCCACCTATGTTAGGTCCATAAGGAGGCTGAGGACCTTGTTGGACTGGCACTTGATGACTTCATGTTGATAGGGAAGAGATTAAGAACTACACTTTGCATTCATGTTCTCATCTGGGCAAGACCTTCCTTCCCTTCACCCTGGGAACATCTGGATGTCTGTCCCGACTGTGTATATGTGGTGGTTAAAATGGACTGACAGTTTGACAGGATCTAGAATCACCTAGAGGTGAACCTCTGGGCATGTCTATGTGGCTGTTAGTAATCTAGAGGATTGAACTAATTGTTGCGGAGAAAACCTCACTCTAAAGTGGTTGGCATCAGGCCACACTTGGGTTGACTCTTAGATGGAATAAAAAGGAGATAGTGATTTCAGTATGGGTATTCATCTCTCTCTGCTTCTGGTTACACCATGTAACCAGCTGCCCATCTCTCCTGATGGTATGAACTGTATCCCCTCTGACTATGAGCTAATATATGCCCTGCCTCCCTTTATGTTGCTTTGTTGGATGCTTTGTACTTTGTAAAAGTCTTGAAAATTGTAGTTGGTTCAGCGTGCCACTGGTATGTAGGTGGTAGAGGCCAGAGGGAGAAGGCTAAACCCTCGATGTTTAGAGTGCACAGGGGAGTCCCCATCACAAATGGTTGCCCATGTCCAAATGTAGCAGCGCTTAGACAGAGACTTAACATAGAATATGTAATTTCAAGCTGTTTCTTTGTGTCCTAACCTTGAACTTAGTCACAAAGAGAGGGAACATGAAGTGATATGGATAATTCTTGTTGCAAACTCATCTTAGTCCATGGAAGACCATTAGCCAGGGACACAGTTATTATGAGCTGATTGTGGGTAGACCAGTTGCCCCTCCAGTTTCCTTTTGAGTTTACTTGGTGCTGTGACTTAAGAATATCATTGACCCCAGTCCTTCTTTCTTGTCCAGTCTGTTGGCTAGTGACAGTGGGTGAATCTTTTTTTCTTTACTGCATCTTTTATGTCTAATTTCCTTTAGTATCCACTTTTTCCATGAAGCCACCTAAGGCATTAAGTCACCCCATGTCATAATCTTCTGGATGTTCACGTCTGGGTCCTATACCCAATGGATCCTGGCTCAGCATCACGGGTACTTTTGATGCATATGTAACTTGACATATAATATGTCTCACTTAACATATACAAAGTAATGGAAAGATCTTCTGTTCTTTCCTTTAAAGACTACTTATTGAAATGCATAGAAAAAATATACTTAGTTCTCAGGATAACCTTTAGATAAATCATGATGATTCCCGTTTAACATATTATAGGACTGGGGCCCCCCGGGAAACTCTAGTGATTACAGAACCCTGTTGTTTCTCACTTTGACACCATACCTCACCCTTCCAGCAGCTATGTGCCGCATTCTGTCTCTCCAGCCCAAGTTTACCATTCACTCACTGTTGCAGTCGGTGAGTGCGTATACTAGACTGCGTATCCCTTCTAAGACTGGCTCGGGCCTCATTTAACCGGTATTCAGGGAACTGAGCAGGGCTGTCTCCTGTTACCACCCTTGGTCTAAGATCTACCCTGGCACTCTGATGCTGGCACTAGTAATCTAACTTCCTCCTCTCTGACTTGCCTCAGTACCCCTGATCTGTCTCCATGATCAACAGGCTCCCCATTGGCTGATTTTTGTAGCTGATATATTCCCTAGCTACACACAACACACATTTCACTGAAATCTAATGCTTTCCTGTATCCAATATACCTGTGTGCCGGCACCACAGGGCCCTTCTCTCTTAGCCACTGAATGGTTTTGTCTCTGACATGTTTAACACTCCCATCGTAGCAAAAACAAAAACCAACCAAACAACCTTTTCTACTTCAAGCTCTTCATAGTTTCTGGTGCGCCCCCCCCCCCAACCTAGGGGCATCTCTAAGAGATATCTCATGTCTGACAATCTCCTCCCTCCCTCCCTCCCTCCCTCCCTCCCTCCCTCCCTCCCTCCCTCCTCTCTCACAATTTCATCCTTTCTGGCTTAAAAGCTTGTTTGTGCTCTTTAATGATACTTGCGACCACATGTTTCTATTACTGTTTTACTGTTGCGGACCCATGAAAAGTATTTCCTTTCTCACTACACACTGTAGAGATCAAAAGACTCGAATAAATGCACTGCGGAAATGGTTAGCCATAGAGAATAGGAAGTAACGCAATGCCCACCGCAAGCTGTTTCTTAGGACTAATACAAAAGGGGTTTGGTGTCTGGGGACAAGATTCAACTTGTCAAAAAGAGGGCGTGGAAAAGGCCATCACAGAGCAGGGGTGTGGGGGGAGGGTTCACACACTGAGGACAGTGACAAGTCATTGCCCACTGTCCATTCTTCAAGCTGCTCTAGCTGGGCTAGTTAATTACTGGCAGGATTCCGGGCAGCAGGGCGATCTTGAATGCATCCAGGCTTCAGGTCGGACATCTTTTATCAAAAGTTCAGAATTCAGGGGTAGGGATGTGGCACAAGAGAGAGGGAGCTGCAGAAAGCTTCCAGCAAACCCTGGGTTTCTTCACCCTGTCACCAGAAGACATGCCCAAATGTCAGACCTCTTACCTGAGCCTCCAGTGTCTTAACTCACCTCTCTGTGCGCCTTAGCTAAGATCCCAAGGCGGACCCTGAGGGCTGCCCTCCCTCTCCTGGCGGTGCGTCCGTCCCTCCTTCCCCGACTCCCACCCGGCCTCCCCGCCCCCTCTGTCCCCTCCCTCGGAGCCCAGGCCCAGAAATCCCACGCCCTTTGCTGCACAGGAGCTCGGACGAACCGGGGAAACCTCGGGTCGCCAATCACGGCGCGGAGGAGAGGCGGGCGCTCGGCTCCGGCGCGCTGGGGGAGCCAGCTGGCGCTGCTCTGTGCGAGCCGCACACAATCACTCTGATACCGACACGCGCCCAGACCCGCGAGCATCACCGACAGAGCTTCATAGCCACGGGCGCTGCAGACCCGGCTCTGGGAGCCCCCTGCACCCCGAAGCACCTCAGGCCCGCGCGGCTAGAGCAGGGAGGAGGCTCGCAGGCTCCCGTGCTGCCATGTGAGCGGCGGCGGCGACTCGCACCTGGCGCCACACCTGGGGCTCCGCTGCCCTCGGGGGACAATGCGCGCCTGCCGCAGTCGCCGCGTCCGCACCTGACCATGGAGTGTGCCCTCCTGTGCTTGTGCGCTCTCCGGGCCGCCGGTCCCGGGCCGCCGTGGGGTCCCGCAGGACTGGGGCGTCTGGCCAAGGCAGGTGCCACCACCGAGGGGCGCGCCACACAGCCGGGACCAGGGAAGCGCCCGCCCCGCGGCGCTGCTCACGCAGCGGTGTCACCCTTTTCTTTCTTGCAGGCGCTCCAGCTGTGCTGCCTCTGCTGTGCTTCGGTAGCCGTCGCCTTAGCCAGTGACAGCGGCAGCAGCGGTGGCAGCGGATTAAATGACGGTTCGTATTTGCCCTCTCTCTGGGTACTCCACCATCCCGCAAGGGCTCCCCCCTGCACTCTGGTCCCCTTTGTGTTAGAGTGAGACGTGTTAGAGAAAGGCGCACCTCCTAACCTGGCAGGTGTGTGCTGTCTGAGCAAAAGGAGACGGGGAGCATGGCAAGGTCTTTGAGCTTATCAGACAATCAGTGCCTCAAGCTGCGAGTCTCATAGATGAGAAAATAATTTCCCTCTTTCACAGATGGCTTGTTAAGAAAAATAATCCGAATTTAAGTAAGAAATTACAAAGGAAGTGGGCACCGGGTGGGGAATTGATAAAAGGCTCCTTCGTTTCCTTCCTCCGCTGGGAAAGCCACAGATTGAGGCTGAGAGAGGTGAGCGTCTCCCCTCCCCCAGCCCCCTCCCCCACCCCGTTTCCCCTACTGCTGGTTTCCCACTGTACTAACCTCTTCACTGACATCTCGGCGTGGATGCCCAAAGATGCCTTCTTTTGGTGGAAAGCCCTAGCACAAGGTGCTTTAAGTCCCTTTTTTTTTCTGTCTCTAAAGTCCCCCAGCTTCAAAGATCCAGTGCGCGCACTTGAGTTTTCTCACTTATTAACTCCCCAGAACTCCCAGAGAGGGAAACCCTTGTCCTCAGTGCTTCCCACTAGCTACAGAAAGACAATTGGTGTTTGCCCAGGGCTCTTGAGCAAGACCTTACTGGCCAACATGGATTTCTTTGGATTCTAAATTTTTCATCTTTGTAGAACTGAGTCCTCTTGTCCTGATGCAAGGGCTCATTCTGGGCCTGAAAACTGCTAGACTTATGGGCAAAAGCTTCCGGAGAATGGGGGGGGGGGACGACAAGAGACCCAGGAATACACTGGTCCAGTCAGAGCCTATTAGTGTCTAAAACTTCCCTCCTATTCCACCAGGATCTAATGGCCAGGGAGCCCTTCTATCGCAGACATGGCTTGGAAGGACTTTTGTTTTTGGAGGCAGAGTCTCATGTAATCTAACTATGGAGAAGATGGCCTTGACCTTAGGATTCCCCTCCTCACCCCCACCTCATTATTGCTGGTTCCACAGGCATGCCCAGCACACCTGGTTTAAGTAGTGATAAGGATTGAACCCAGGGCCTCATGCATGTCTGGCAGGAACTCTGCCTACTGAGCTACATTTCCCAGTCAGTAGCTAGCACAGTACAGCACATCTTTTTTTTTTTTTTTTTTTTTTTTTTTTACAGGGGACCTCTCAGTGCCCCATCTCCAAGACAGGACTGAATGTAACCAACAGCCTGTATGGTCCTCTCTTGGAAACAAACTTGTAGCAGATGCCTGGGGTAAGGGGATGAGGGGTCCAGATGATTGGCTAACACTCCCACATGATCAGCCAAGTTAGAGCAGGTGGAGTCGTCCTGCACAAGGAGGCACTGGAGAAACTGTCTGGAACATGTGTCGGAAATGGTTATTATGCAGTTAAGTATGACTGGTAGATAGAGGAAAATGGGTTTTCCCCCTTTTTTTAAAAAAAAAAAAGGAAAGAAGGGCTGGCTTTAATCAAAGACTACATACCTGCAGAGCAGCATATCAGGAATTTTTGAGAACAAAAACGTGTGCTGCTCAGTTTTAAGGGAAAGAAAAGGGAAACACATTTTTTTTTCTTTTTTTTTTTTTGAAAACATGTCCATGATAGGGAGTTTCAAGGAGAGAGGGAGAAAATGAGAGAACCATAAAAGAGATGGCCACGCCTTAAAAGTCACAAATGACTTAAAGACAGGGCGGGGCGTTATTGACATGTTGGGTGTCTTTGCTAATTAAGCCCATTTAGAATACAATTAGAGTATTGTGTATCAATCCCTACACACGGTGAGACTCCCTCCTGATTTCCTTAGCATCTTCTGTTTTTATTTCATTGTTGTTGACTGTTCAAGACAGGGAATCCCTCCCCCCACCCCCTTTCTCATCTGCAAGCCAAGGACCCAAGTGACTCAAACATGCCTCTTAGTTGTTCGGAATCTTTCTAAACACTTTCCAAATTAGTTTCCCATTCTGTGCCTAGAAAGTGGAAACCCAGAAGTTTTTTTTTTTTTTTTTTTTTTTTTTTTTTTTTTAAATCCACACTGGGCATGCTCCACATCATCTTCTGGGACGATGCTTTTCAATTCCAATGTTTAGTGAAAGAAAACAGCGTACTGACTTTGCCCTTTCCCACAGCAAATTGTTTCCTCGCTGCCCACGTTCCCCCCTCCCCACCACATACCCCCAGATCACACAGCAATTAGTGTTGCTCGGGGGAGCTAGGGGGAAGGCATTTTTAAACATGCCTTTCCAGGTGTCCCTGATCCGCCACACCCCCTCCAACAAGTCTGAGCAGTTCAAAACATCAGCCTCTATCGAGGATGCTTCTGATGGGTTGGAAGCTTTTTTTTTTTTTTTTTTTTTTTTTTTTTTTTTTTCCGAGATTGTATTTTAGGACTGTGATTAAACAGGAGAATCCCCGTGGAGGCTGTGTGAAACACTAAGGGAGCTCCAAATGCTGGCATGAGTAGCCTCATGCCTAGTGATACTCCAAGAGGGAGCTGGGTGCCCCTTGTTAACCAGCCAAGGGAAGCATCAGATTCACATATCCTGTGAGTCATTCGAAGTTCAAACTCCACCAGGAAAAGTTCGACCTAAACAAGACTTTATATTGATTTTTGTCAATAATAATAATAATAATAATAATTAAAAATAACAATTACATACGATGGTCCATAGCTAATATATGAAGAGTCCCTGTATTTCTTTTCAGACTGAGAATTGACCTTTCACCCAAATATCTTTGAAATTTACCAAAGTTGCACTTAGCTTTTAGTTTCTGTAGGGTTTTTTGTTTTTTTGTTTGTTTTTTGTTTTTTTTTTTTTAATTCTAGGCAAGTGCTGGGCCCCTGAGCCCTGGCCCAGCTGTAGCCTCTGTAGTTTAAGCTGCCAGAACCCCCATCACACAGACTGCAATGCACATGAGCCTCTCTGATTTCTCTTCACTGTTAGGTGCATGGAACAAGGGGGTTTTTTGGTGAGCTTTGGGGCAGGCTGTTGGAAAGTGGCCCCTTGGCATCCCGGGCTCTGGGTGCTGACAGCTAAATTTTTCCATTACAGATTACGTCTTTGTCGTGCCAGTAGAAGTGGACTCGGGCGGGTCATATATTTCGCACGACATTTTGCACAACAGGAAAAGGCGATCGGCACACGGTGCCAGCGGCTCCCTGCACTACCGCTTTTCAGCATTTGGACAGGATCTGCACTTAGACCTTAAGCCCTCGGCGATTTTGAGCAGTCACTTTAGAGTCCAGGTACTTGGAAAGGACGGCGCTTCAGAGACTCGGGAGCCTGAGGAACAGCAGTGTTTGTATCAGGGATTTATCAGAAATGACAGCTCGTCCTCTGTTGCTGTGTCTACGTGTGCCGGCTTGGTAAGTCCGCCCCGCTCTAATGGAGCTAGTTCTTTCGCGTTTTGTATAACTTGAACGAACAGATGTCTGAAGCATTAAGCTCCCTCTAGCCAACTCCACACATTCGCACTGTCAACTTTGATATGTATAATATTACGGATAATTATAAATTAGATTAATTGAATTAATCTAATCTGGTCTCTGAGTAAAAAAAAAAAGAAATTATAATAGAACTTTAATGAGCATTTAGAACATTCTTTTGATGTTTAATGGCCTGGGCCCTTTCATTCTCCATGTTTGAGACAATCCCCAAGGAAATTAATTTGATGAATGCCATTCGCTTTGAAACGTCTTGGGAGACCAGGCATTCTATAAATCTAACTGGCTACATGCGTCTCCGTGGCTTTGAAAGGGGAAAACTGCATTGTAATCTAAAATTGTGTTCAGCAGCCCTGAGTTAGCCTACCTTCAACATGCTGTAATTAGGGGATGAGGGGGTCTGTTGTTTTTCTTTTGAAATTCCTTTGGTGGTATAGTACCTACAGAAGGCATCCTCTTAGAACAGGAGAGGATGTGTGGTGTGGTACTGGCAAGATAAAGCATGGCACCCTCGGAGGCAAGACATTTAAAAGCCCATGGGACAAGCCCGGTTTCCTTTCTGTATAATCTTTCTGTGTCAAACACCAGGCCAAGAATATCCATGTAAACGATATTCAGAATCCAATCAAGTATACGAGGCAGTAAACGACATCCCAGGCTTTCATTTCATGTTGCGATGGAAAAATGTCTCAGACTGACAGCAGAGCTGGGATTGGAGAGACGTGGCGATCGTGCTGTGGCATGGGCGGAAGAAGGGAAAATCTGAGAAAGCCCAATTGGGAGTCAGTTGGTGATGTACATGTGGGAGGTGGCTTGGCGAAGCAAGAGGCGTGGCTTTTGGGGTGGGCAGGGGTGAATGAGGGCTCCCATATTCTCAAGGGTTAAGATTTTTTTTTTAGTTACAACTTTTTTCCCACATGTTGCCCTGAAATCCAGCCAAAACCATAACCACAGCCATGATATTCTTTAGTGTGCTTAAATTACAAAACAAGACGAGTTAGCAATACCTAGCTAATCTCAATTCATTTGAGTGATGACTGTCTCAAAGATTCCCTGGGTGTTATGACGTGGTTACACACACGTGTACACACACATGCATGGGCACATCTTAGTTTTCATCCTGTGTGTGTGTGTGTGTGTGTGTGTTGAGACTTCTGCTGGGTTTTGGCTTCCTCCTTGTGTTTCCCACTCTCTGCCCATTCCAATTTCCAAAACTCTTCCAGCATTACTCCCTCCACCACAGAGCCTTAAACCATCTTGTTCCAAATACTCACGATGAACGTTCACGGACCCCGTTTTTCAGAATCTAACCAGCACCAGCTAACCTGGTTCTGCTTGCATCTCAGCTTCCTCATCTCTAAAACTAGGACTATGGCTGATGAGTTAGCTCAGTAGGCAAAGGATGCTTGCTGCTAAGCCCCGTGACCTAGGCTCAGTTCCCTGGGGCACGATGGTAGAAGGAGGGGCCAACTCCTCTGACCCCTGCACACATGCTGTGGTGTACTCAAACCCACACACATACACCAATTATACAAATTAAATAAAAGTATTAAATGTAATAAAAATAGAAGCAACCGGGGAGATTTCATCCCAGGCTTACAGACAGGAAACGATTTGTGTGTGACGGGTACTCCTTTGGTCTCTGTGTCTTCTCATCCTTACAAACTGTAGCCTCTCCATGTTCAGCACCCAGAAATTCTGCTCTTTGGGAGGGATCGAAACTCTGATTTGCTGGCTCCAGAATAGACCTCAGGTTATCTTTTCTAGGGAAGGGGTTCATTTTCGAACTGGGGCCAAAGTATCATCTAAGGCAGAAGAATGGAGAGGTTAAAAATCTTCCAGCTTCCATAAGTGTGAAAGAAATAACTGACACAGGAGTGTGCCCTGTTGCAGGTTGTCCCTACTCTGTAACAAGCGGGTGTATGGACTTAGTTATCTTGACATCACTGGGCCTTGGTTTGCTCTCTTGAGTGGCGTGAGATGATCTCTAAGATTTTTATAATTTCTAGGCACCTGACTTTAGTGATCGAATTTGGTCACCCTGGTAGAGTCTGTTCATTAAGAGGTAGGGAACAACCGAATATGTTTGTCCTGGGTTTGCTGCTATCCATTTCCTATTCCCCCATAAAACACCTAGGAAATTCAGCAGACCAGTAAAAACCAAAGTGAGAGAGGATGGAACTCTCACTAGCAAGCGGTAACCCTTAACCATATAACTTTTTTAATCTTGTGTTGAAGGGTAATATCTGCATAGAAATGTTAAAATGCGCACAACAGAAAGATATACAAAAGTAATGGTATAACTTTATTAATGTCCAGAGTTTAAACACATATATATGAGTTTAAACTAGATCAAACAGACATTATTAGTGCCCCAAGAAGAGCACTCAGTTGTTCCTTCCTTCCTGTCCACCATTGTCCTAATGAAATTTGTGGTTTATTTATGCTTATTGAAAATTGTTGCTTGAGTAGAATCATAATGTACTTCCTGGTATGAGGATCCCATGATGGTTTTGTTTCTTTAATTGTTTTGGGTTTTTTTGTTCTTGTGTTCTCATTCTGTTGGGTATAAGAGTCAAGTTGCTGTGCTCCTGGGGTAGGCATAGGTGAAGCTTCAGCAGGTGCTTTGAATCAGGTTTCCAAAATGGCTGGGCCAGTGTACACTTCAACCAATAGTATGTGGGAGCGTTCTGGACGCTTCCTGTTCTCACCAACACTTGATACTACCTGTCTTTCCCATTTTACTCATTTTTCAGGTATGAACTGGGTACCACATTGTACCCATGGCCTGCATCTTTCTGATGGTTAATGGGGTGGCATGCCACCGTCAAGCTCATGGTCCATTTATGTGTTTTCTCTAATAATCTCTTTACTATATACAGACATGATACAGAATACGTCTTTCCAACTTGAATAGCTGTGTGTACTTCTTTCTCAGGGAATAGAAACAAGGATTCTAAACAGGACGCCTTGATAGTAGTGTCCTCCTACTGTGGCCGCCAAACTCTGACATCATCTGTTGTGTTTCGAAAAAGCAAATCACGTGAGAACCACTAAATTTACCACAGTGATGGGTGAGCTTAGAAGAGAACAGCTCTGTCTTCCCTTTTCTAGCAACCTATAGATACCGGCAAGTGTCGCTGGCCAAGAAGGAGGCTCATAACTCCCCTAAGGCTAATTGGCAGGTACAGTGATGGATTCAGAACATCATGGATGTTCCAGAAGTTCAGCAGATGGATTGGTGTCACCTGTTGGAATGTTGGAGTGACGCCTCCAAATGTTAACATTCCGGAAGATACACGTCGCTCTTCACCCATTGATGCAGACACTATCAGGATGTGGGTGGCACTGTGAGATGAGATACCTTCACAGAAAGCTTCTATCTTGGGGTTTCTTTAAGAGTGGGCTGGACCGTCACCTTCAGGATTGCTTTAGATGTGATAGCCACCACTCAGCGAGTCACAGAATGTATTAGGGAAGTAATCAGTCACCTTTAAATGAGCTGGCAAAATGCCAGCAGAACGGCCCGCTCCCACCTAGCCTGCTAGAGAGGCTTCAGGAGAAAATCTGAAAGGGCAGTAAAACCACAGTAATGAAATACGCATATTTTTCTTGTCGGCAGGAAGGTAGGCATACACACTCCAGCTGGAATGTCTTCTAGCAGGGGATTTCCCTGAACAATTCGAAATTACCCAGTGTTCAAAATATTTCTAATGCTTTATTTTTTTGGAATGTACACTTACCATACCAAGCTGACAGAACTCACTTTAAGGAGTTCAGTGGGTCGTTCCTTACTCGAAATCATTTATAGAACGGGAGCAAATGAATCTTGCTCGTTATTAAGTCTGCATGCCATGCTTGGCTTTTAATACAAAATGTCTGGTCTGGGTCACCAGCGCCCATTCCGCCTGGTGACCTTAAGTTCCGTGAGTGTATTGGAACTGCAGCCTTTGTCACAGATCATGGGGTTACATAGTAAACTAGTCAATAACTACCTGGCACATCTGTCCTTTCCCCTCTGTGAAGCCTCCTCTGTCTGCCCTCTACAGTGATAAGGAAGGTCATGACTGCTAGCCAACCCAGGCGCCTGGAAGGAGACCTTACCTTGCTGTCAAACTGTAACCAACTCTGGAATCTCACCTGCGTTCCTTAATTCTATTTTTGTCAGACTTTGCATTTCTTTGAAGATTTTAATGTTTTAAAACATGCTACTTTCAGCAACCTTAAAAAATGTAAATGCCTATAGAGTCTGACCCACTTGATAAGCTTTGTCTGAGGTGCTAAAAATTTGGACTTCTTTCCATAAAACTGGAATTTAGGCCCGGAAATGTATAAGATTTCCTAATAATTTTGCTGCGTTTTAGTATTTGAGAACTAGTAAACTGTGAACATTTGTGCTTGGGAATGAGTGGGGAGGCTACACTGGCTCCTTCACCCAATGGCTGTTTATCACTTCTGTCATGACAGACACTTGTCTGAGCACAGCGGGTAAAGCTGCGAATGAGGAGGACACAGACGCCATCAACAGGCCCCGACAGACGTGTCTAACCTTTTATTTAAAAACAAGAGTTACTTTTATTTTATGTGCCTTGAGTTAGTACCTGTGTGCGTATGGTACCCAAACTGGGCAGTAGAGCAGGTTGGATCTCTTAGAACAGGAGTCACAGGCAGTCATGAGCTACCACATGGCGCTAGGAACCAAAGCTAGCTCTTCTACAAGAATAGCAAGTATTCTTAACAGTCACGTGTTGCTAAGTCATCTCTCCAGGCTAGTGTCTAATGTTTTGAGACAGTAATAGGACATTGTTCAACTACAAAGCCCATGCTTTGCCATGTAGTCCAGTTTTACACACACACTCACTCACTCACAAAACAACCTGATTTTTTAAGGTAAGTTTAGGATTCATAGCTCTGCTTGGCTACATATAGCCCATGGGCCGTGAATGAGACACACCTGGAGGAGAAACAGCACCGGGCTCTCAAATGTAGAGATTCCCATCCTACTCTGCACTAAGCTGTGGCTCCTCAGAGCTCAGGAACAAAGAGCCCAGAGGCTATAGCTTCAGAAAAGGGAGAGGCTGGGTGAGGTAGTACCAGACGACACCCCTCAGCACTGCAGTGTGCAACCAGCCTGACCATGAGTCAGACTCCTACCTCACTGACAGATGTTTAATTCTCTTTAAACCTAGACTTTTCCCCAGCGTGTTTGATCATGGGTATTTTTTTTTTTTCTTTTCCCCTCCGAAGAAGATCTCTGCATAGTTTCATCAAGACAAGACAGCCATGGAAACAGTGCTTTTCCCCAATTTTGGACTGTGTCTTATGCTTGAAAATAACCTCTTGGGACAAGAGCTTCATGGGCACTAGACTTAAAGAAAGCTAGGCACCCAGGCTGTCTGAAAATGCCCCATGTAGCCAAGGAAGGTCTTGAAGTTCTGATCCCTTTGCTACTAGTTCTTGAGTGCTGGGATGGCAGAAATGCATCCCTGTGTCTGGTTTTACATAGTCTTAGGACTCTGTGAATGCTAGCCAGAAACTAGCAAACTCTATCAAAGGAGCTACATCCCAAGCCATTTTCCCTGTGTGTGACAGAGACGGTGAGTCTCATGTGGTCCAGGCTGTGCACGAACTTCCTATGTAACTGAGGCTGACCTTTAAATTCTGGTCCTCTACATCTCTGGAGGTGTGCCACCACATTTAGTTTTCTGTGGTACTGGGGATTGAACCCAGGACTTTGTGTGAGCTAAGAATTCTATCAACTAAGCTATGCCCCTGGCCATTCCATATCTTTAAACACACTTAACATGCATTTTGAATCTCCAAATGATGAAATCAGTACTGGGCTAACCAAGGTACCTGTTTTAAAATTGTACTTCTGACTGACATATTAGGCCAGGATTCCCTATTTCGGCAAGAGAATAATTGCTAGGCCTAAGTAAGATAATTTGCCTTTTCTTTGTATCTGACCTCTCTGATGGCCATTCTTTTGTTCTAGTTGGAGATAATACACTTTTCTTAATAATCTCAATCTAGGACAGGCTCTGTTCTTTACATGTTTATCAAGTGAACACACACACACACATAAACACACACACACACACACACACACACACACACACAGGGTCACTGACCTTGTGCCTCTGTTCACCTCTACAGTGCACGGGTCTGCTGACTTTTGGTAATCTCTGCAGAGACTAGCTGACCACATGGGAAGGCTGCTTTGCCACTGTCGCCGAATCTTCTGTCTGGTGTTGGCTGGTGGTCCCTACTCCCAACTGTGTTACAGGTTCCAGCAGAGTGGTTACAACAACCAAGGTGGCCCTCGAGGATCCCTCCCAGCCTGGATCCCTGCGTACCATCCAGATTTGTTGCTTGCTTGCTTTCCTTCGGTTTCTCTTTCCTTTGTCTGCTCCCTGGCCAGCTGCCCTGATGCCACATGTGTCTTTTCTCCAGTGGTGGCCTTTGCAGCCAATGACTGCTACAGTGACCATTCTCAGGAGAACCTGGGTCCCCCTGCAAGGAGCTTTTGAAGCAATTGGATATGAATGGGCGGCAAGGAGCTTTGATGTCTCCTTTTCGAAAGTATTTTATAACTCCAAAAGCTGTCACCGAGTTGTCTGTTGCTAGCCACTGCCTGCCAAGTTATCTTTAGGAAGCCAATTTCCATTCACGAAAGGGCCGAAGTTGAATGCCCCTAGCCCATGGCTGTGCCTCCTTGCAGGGCCTTGCTAGCTAGCAGGTGTTGTTGAATTACATCTACCCGCTTGAAACTTCACGGTCACTTGAGAGGATCATGTGAAATTACAGATTAGACTGGGTTATGTTTGCGCGTTTTTTTAATACAAGCTGACCCAAATCAAAGATGTTTTCTTAGGCTATTATTCAATTCATCAAGGGTAAAAAAGACCCTTTTATTTTCTTGGCTTTTCTCAAGACATGATTTGTGAATAGAATTATTTGCTTTTATCAACGCTCCAAGCAAAAGACCAAACCAAATTAAAAAATTTTTTTTTCCCAAACACCAAAGCTCTGGCGGGGGAATAGGGGAAGTAGGATTCTAGAGTAGCTAAGACAAGCTTAAGGGGGTTTCCCATGAGAGTCAGAAGGGTCCAACCTCACTCTGTGCTGCCTGCCTGTTATAATATAGCCATTAAGCACCATTCCTTCTGGATAGCTCTGCCAACCATACTTGACTCCAGGGCCCTTGCTGGGGGCATCCTGGGCTTGCTTCTTGGAGCCTCAGGCTTCTCATCTGTTGAGTAGAAATGGCCGCTGGCAGAGGTTGAGGAAGAGGGTGGTAAGTGCTGAACTTGTCACACAGTAGCTGCTCTGCTGAATTGTTGATTTTGAGCAAGGAGGTGGTCTGGGCAGGAAATAGCCATTGAACTCTCTTTCCCCTGAATCCTGAAGCCTTTCCAGGCAGGCCTGTCGGAGCAGGAAAAGAATCTCTTTGGTGTTGGCAACCCTCTTGCTGTAAAAGTTGGGAATGTTGCAGGGAAAGGAAACATTGTATCGAGGAAGAAAGAATAAAAGAAGGATGCCGATTGACGGTGGGGGGAGGAGGAGGAGGAGGAGGAGGAGGAGGAGGAGGAGGGTGATCAACATGTAGATCATAGTTCAGATTTGTGTCTTCAGACTCCGAAGGCTCTTTCTGTGACTGTCTTCACAGCCAGGCCATCACTCACTCACTGTGAACTTGACCACTCCATTGTAAGCTGATAGGACCCCACCAGTGGGGGGCTCACATATATTTGATGGCAAGAAAGACCCTGTATGGATGCTCAAGATGGTGCCCCCATGCAGGATCAAATTCCCTAACGTAAAAAATCAGGTTTGTTAAGATCCCAGGCTTTCTTGAGTGTGCTAGCTTAGCACCACACTTTCAGAACAGAAGTTGAAAGTTACCAGTCAGTGCACACTGTGGCTGTTTTTTGAGGGTGTCTGCTTTATTAAAACACAAACACCCAAGTTTTACCCAGAGTTGGCAGATTATTCAGAAGTGGGTCTTGAACCTTTGTATTGACTTTTCCAAGTCTTTTTGAAGTGCCTGGTTAAAAAAAAAAAAGATTTGTCACTTTAGATCTTAAATGCTAGAGTGCTGTCTGTCCTGTTTTCCTTCAATGGCTTCAGGTTCAGGCACTTTTGTGAATGAAAGTTTGCAACACAAATCATTACTATTTAGTGGTTATTAGTTTGAGTGGTATGAGTGGCAGTTACTGAACTGCTTGGGACTGCAGTCCAAAACACACACACACACACACACACACACACACACACACACACACACACACACACGACATATGTGTATTATAATTGGTGTGTGTATAATTGTGTGTAATTATGTGTATGTACTCATGTGTATGTATTGTATTGGCTGGTTTTGTGTGTCAACTTGACACAGGCTGGCATTATCACAGAGAAAGGAGCTTCAGTTGGACAAGTACCTCCATGAGATTCAGCTGTGGGGCATTTTTTTCAATTAGTAATCAAGTGGGGAGACCCCTTGTGGGTTGTACCATCTCTTGGCTGGTAGTCTTCTATAAAAAAAGCAAGCTGAGCTAACCAGGGAAAGCAAGCCAGTCAGAAACATCCTTCCATGGCCTCTGCATCAGCTCCTGGTTCCTGACCTGCTTGAGTTCTGGTCCTGACTTCCTTTGGTGATGAGCAGCACTGTAGAAGTGTAAGCTCAATAAACCCTTTCCTCCCCAACTTGCTTCTTGGTCATGATGTTTGTGCAGGAATAGAAACCCCGGCTAAGACATGTATGTAGAATTGGTTTCTTTTCTACTGCCATGATAAAAATGCCATGGGCAACATCACTTAGAGGAATGGTTTATTTGAATTTATGGTTACTGAGAGATAAGAGTCCATCCTGATGGGGAAATCATGGTGGCAGGTAGCCAGCATGGCAGCTGAAATAGCTAAGAGCTCACATCTTGAACTGCGGGCAGAGATCAGGAAGGATGAACTGGGAATGAAGCCCTCCTTCAGCAAGGCCACACCTCCTGAACCTACCCAATAACGCCAACTGGGTACTAAGTGTTCAGGTACCATGTCTATGAGGGATATCTCATTCAAACTACTACTACTACTACTACTACTACTACTACTACTGTTACACCCACGCCCACACATACACACAACTATATGCACACATGACATACATATACTTATTGGCATGAGTGTATACAGATGTTTACGTATATAAATGCATAAGTTTCTGGAATGGCTTTAGTCCTTTCTATCCATTTCCCACTCCCCTTTCCCCAAGTCACTTTCTCTTCTTCCCTCCTTCCCTCCCTCCTTTGTTCCCATTTTTTACCCCTCCCTCTTTTCTTACCACCTCCCTCCCCCATTTCCTTCTCTCCCACTCGGATGCTGGCATCCAGCAAAGCTGGGTCCGGCCTGATCACCCGGCTGTGTACTCGCTACCCTACTCCATCATCCTTTCCTCCTCTTGACTTCCTCCTGCAAACATGGCCTCCCGAGTCCCAGGTGATTCTCACACCCACTGGCTTCCCGACTTATTCATCTCACCTGATGTATCCATCCCTAGAGCTCCAGATGCGTCACGGCTCAGAGCAGGTATGTGTGGTCTAAACTTTATTTGCCTTCACAAAGACTTTGAGGCTTCATGGAGTGGATGGCTGTGCTCATCAGAACAAAAAGAACACAAAATCCTTCTTCTTTTTCTTTGTATGTTCATGGGTGACTTAACCCAGAGGGGAATGTTTATTTGTACCTGTGTGTGCTGTATATTTAGAGTGTGTGTGTGTGTGTGTGTATGGGGTGGGGTGAGGAGGTTGTATTCACTGACATTTGTATTAAGGTATCTTTGTCATGGTAATACAGAGATAAAAAAATAAATAAAAGGCCTGTCTTTGGAGCTATTTCATTTTTAAATTTTAATCATTTTCATACCCTTCCCCAACTCTCCAGTGATCCTCCCCCCACTCTTTTCTCACCCAACCTACTGTCCTCTTAAATCGCACAGCAATCCAGTCCAACTTGTGCTGCCCAGAGACTCCTAGGTGTGTGCCGTCGTCCCCTTGAGTGTGATCATCCTACCATGGATCACATACTTAAGGAAAACCAGCTCATGCTCACTTAGCTGCTCCCAGTTGCTAATAGCTTCTCAGCCAGAGGTTGGATTCCACACCTCCTCCTCCTCTGCGACTTGGTGTTTTGTCTGGCTTCAGCTTGTAAGGGTAAGGTTGACACTGTCACAACTGTGGTGGCTTCATAAAACCATCATTTTATTATTCTGGTTCTTTTCTACTCTCCTCTCTTCGGAGATGATCCCCAAGATTTGGTCAATACGCTTATATCTGTTTTGTTTTTTGTTTTTGCCGTTGCTGTAAGAATAAGTATGTATCTTTAAGTCTCTTGGTTGCATACAGAGCTGTATTTTGTAGGAGGGGTTAGGGCATTGAGCCACTTCTTTACAAAAACACTGACATATCAGATACAGGATATTAGCTATAGCCAGGGATGGAGTGGGGAGAGTTAACATGCTTTTATTGGCCTGTGCCACCAAGTGCCATTGTCATTATAACCCTAATAGTTCAATATGCAGGTCTTCTGAGAACTCACTTCCTCCTGGTTTTGCATGGACCCAAGACAGTGGCTTCAAACAGCTCCCTCCAACAGAATATATGAGCTGGAAAGCCACATGGTTTCCCACCATAAGCAACAAACAATTCAAGAGAAAATGGCGCTGACTAAATCTTGGAAATCCAAATATAAACAGAATGATAGTATTACACATGACCAAAAAAAGCTTTCATGACCAAAAAAAGTTCTTGTTTGCAGCTCATATACAACACTGTCTACAAACTCAGGAGTTTTGGTTACATCAAGCCTGTTCCCACAGTCTTTTTTGGGTTTTTGTTTTTGTTTTGCCAATTATAGAGCAGAATATATTGGAACGCTATAACAAAAGTCGGTGGAACGTTCTGCCTGGACAGCATGGTCACCTCTCCTGAAGGGATGGCTTTGATGTAGCTAAGGCTTTTACCTTCAGGAGGATTCTTTTGATGGCTTATTCATGCCACTCAACTTTGAAATATACAATCTGCCCTTTTTACCCATCAGTCACAGAGACAGGCCTTCTGATATAAATCAGATGTGGCCACTATTGATTTATGAGGAGCCAGCTATGTGCACAGCCTCCTTTGAGGGGCAGCACTTGAAAGACTGAGATAAGCTGGTAAAGGAGTGTTTATGTCGGCCAACTTGCCAGGTTCTGTAACAGAGCAGGCCTTAGTGTCCTGAGGTTACCCTGTGAGGCTACAGTCCCTCCTGCATTTTGTGTTTTATCTCTTCCAGGAGGCATGTGCACACTAACTCAGCATTGATTTCTCCATTGAGCAGATATGATCACAAATCATTTGTATTGGTGGATAAGTACTAGGGTCTGTTTTATGCATGTCCAAAATAAGATTGAAGTTAAAAATGGCTTACATGTCCATCTCTGCCGCCTCTTAGGAGGTCAGGGTTTTGTAGCCGTAGCTTTGCAGTAAAACTCATTGGCATAGGACGAACCCTGTCTTGTCAAAGTCTCTCTTCTCTGTGTAAGATGAATATGACCTGGTGTTCAATTCTATATGCTTAACACTATCACAATGAGCCTAGACACTAACAAAAGAAGCCTAGAAGAGTTGGTGGTTTTGAGTGCAGACAGCTGAGAGACTGTGGATGCTCTTGTTTAGATCCTAGTCCAGACCCCAGAAACAGAAAGTTGGGAGATAAGGCCAAGACGTCAGCACAATCTTTTAAAAAGTCCCTAGGTAGTCCTAAAGTAAAGTAAAGTTTGAGAATGGGTAAATACCCTGGACTTTAGACACCTCAATGCCTCAGAAATAGCTTGTTTAAGTCATGGTTTAAGATGAGAGATAATAAAGTGCCTGAGTTTTAGGGTCCCCCCCCCCAGCAGTGATGCAGTTTCAAGGAAATGATTCTTTTGGATAACATTTAAATATCTTTTACATTTTTATTTCATGTTAAAGATGTTGAGAGGGAGGCCATACCTTCGACATGGGAGGGAAGGTTGGAAGACCACCCACCTCAAGTGTCGAACCTCATTTTCTACCTTGCAATAGCATCTCTTGCTGTTTATTGCTGCCTACCTACACCAGGCTGTTTGTCCCTAACCGGATGCCATGTCTTTTGTTGCTGCCTACACCAGACTAGCTGTCCCTCAAATTTCCAGGGATTCTTCAGTCTCAGCTTCCCATCTGGCAATAAAAGGGATTATAGGCACAAGCTATTGCCCTGGCTGTATGTTGGTTCTGGGGATCTGAACTCACACCTTCGTGCCTTACCCATTTACCGCCCAGCCCCAGCTTTTGATGTTAAAATAATGTTAGACTCATAGGAATTTGCAGGAATACTACAGGGAGGTGCCATGGGGGAATACCTGACCAATCTGGCAATAGTTTACTTGTCTGTAAAGTGGAGACTATAAGGAAAAGAGGGGCCATTAAAGGGCTAAAGGCCAAGATGATCTCCCATATTCCTGGGCTCTGATATACATGTTCCCTCTTCTGGTTATGTAGCCACTGACTGGATCTAGGTGCTGCAAGGATGAGATTTTGCAGAATAAGCTTCCAAATCAGTTGGCCTTTATATGGGGACATTCTAGGAAGGTCTAACTTTATCAAGCAAGCTCTTTGAATCTGGGTCTAGTGTGTGGGCAGGCGTCACTGGGACTCAGGAGGAAGGGCTTCACATGTAAGAGACGCTCACTTGTGGGGAAGGGGCCATGTCACAAGGCAGAGTCAGCCTTCCCGGACTACAGTAGTCTTTGACTGTGAAGCACTAGGCAACTGGATGTTCAGCAAACAGAGACTCATTTCAGTTCTCCAAAGGAATGGAATCCTAACTATAGTCCGAAGTAACCGGAAGTGGATTCCATTACAGAACAAAAGAATATAGCAGGCTGTCCCACACTTTTTTTTAATTAGGTATATTCTTTATTTACATCTCAAATGTTTCCCCCTTTCCTGGTTCCCCTCTCCCCAGAAAATCCCATAAGCCATTTCCCCTTCCCCAATCAACCCTCCCCTGCTTCCCTTTCCTGATATTCTTCTACACTACAGCATCAAGTCTTTCCAGGATCAAGGGCCTCTCCTCCCTTTTGGTGCCTAACAAGACCATCTTTTGCTGCTGATGTGTCTGGAGCCATGGGTAATTCCATATGTACTCTTTGGTTGATGGTTTTGTCCCTGGGAGCTCTGGGAGTACTGGGTGACTCATACTGTTGTTCCTCCTGTGGCACTGCAAACCCCTTCAGCTCCTTGGGTCCTTTCTCTAGCTCCCCCATTGGGGACCCTGTGCTTAGTTCAATGGTTGGCTGAGAGTGTCCCCCTCTGTATTTGTCATGCGCTAGTAGATCCTCACAGGTGATAGCTATATCCAGTTCCGGTCAGCCAGCACCTGTGGGCATCTACAATAGTGTCTGGGTTTTGTACCTGTATATAGGATGTATCCCTGGGTGGAGCAGTCTCTGGATGGTCTTTCCCTCAGACTCTGCTCAACCTTTTGTATCTCCTTCTGTGGGTATTTTTCCCCCTTTCTACAAAGGACCCAAGGATCCATACTTTGTTCTTCTTCCTTCTTGGACATCATTTGATATGTGAAATGTGCCTTGGGTATTCCAAGCTTCTGGACTAATATCCACTTATCAGTGAGTCCATACCATGAATGTTCTTTTGTGATTGGGTTACCTCACTCAGGATGATATTCTCCAGTTCCATCCAATTGTCTAAGAATTTCATGAATTCAGATTTGTGAGTTGGCAAAAGGCCAGAAATTGCTTATTTGCTATAATTTTTTGAACTACAGAAAAATACAAATGCAAATCCCTGAGGCTTATTCTAGGTCTGGTGTTCAAGCAAAAAGCAAGCCCCTTCCCCTTTTGTAGTCATCTTGGACCATCTGCCACCAGGACCTGCTGCCCGTGCAGCAGGTAAGATAGTGTGTATGATGATTGGTTTAGATTGTCAGCCCACTGAGATTGAAGATCACCTAGGAATCCAGAATGGGATCAACCAAGCAGGGAAACTGCCCACCCCCACCAGCAAAGTGGGTGGCATCATCCACTGATGGACCAGAATTAAAACGTCTGGAAGAAAATCTGTGTGTCTTCCTGTGTTCCCCATCTGCCGCTGGTAGCAGTCAAGCTTGATCAGCCTTCTGATGTGGACACAGCACCAGTGACCCCCTAGGGATCTTCCTCGCTTTCAGTACAGACTCAGGACTGTGGAGGCACCTGGCTTCTTTGAGCAAGTTCTGAGTTCTGTTTCTCCAGACAGCCATTGTTAGACTGTCTTTACCCCAAAAGCCACTCAAATGATCCATTTTATCACATGTGCGCATATTCATTCATATTCATATTCTCTCTCTCTCTCTCTCTCTCTCTCTCTCTCCTGGTTTTGTTCCTCTAGAGAACTCTACTTAATAGTAATCGAAAGAGAAGCAGCCAGTTTTCTTACATACTTACTTGTTTAAATTGCTTGGGAAATTGTTATATTAGTATAGATTCTCAATGGAATACTATTGGTGTTAGGATGGCTAATGCTTTCTTTAGGAAGAAATAGCTATGCTTCATAGGATATCTAGGGACATTCCAGGCCTTTGCCTATTAAGCACTGTTAGCATCCCCAAATTGTGCCAGCCCAAAGTGTCTCATAGCCTCCTATGGGTTACATTTTAATACAGCACTAACATGCAATGGCTTCATTATGCTCTAAGATCAAGAATTGACAAATGGAACCTCATAAAATTGTAAAGCTTCTGTAAGACAAAGGACACTCTCAATAGGACAAAACAGCAACTAACAGATTGGAAAAAGATCTTTACCAATCCTATATCCGATAGAGGGCTAATATCCAATATATACAAAGAACTCAAGAAGTTAGACTCCAGAGAACTGAATAACCCTATTAAAAAATGGGGTACAGAGCTAAACAAAGAATTCTCAACCAGGTGGCTGAGAAACACCTAAAGAAATTTCTAACATCATTTTAATTGTCAGGGAAATGCAAATCAAAACAACTCTGAGATTCCACCTTGCACCAGTCAGAATGGCCAAGATCAATAACTCAGGGGACAGCAAATGCTAGAGAGGATGTGGAGAAAGAGGAACACTCTTCCATTGCTGGTGGGATTGCAAGCTGGTAAAACCACTATGGAAATCAGTTTGGCAGTTCCTCAGAAAATTGGACATAGTACTACCTGAGGACCCTGCTATACTACGCTTGGACATATACCCAGAAGATGCAACATGTAATAAGGACACATGCTCCACTATGTTCATAGCAACCTTATTTATAATAGCCAGAAACTGGAAAGAACCCAGATGAGGAATAGATACAGAAAATTTGGTACATTTATACAATGGACTACTACTCAGCTATTAAATCAATGAATTCATGAAATTCTTAGGCAAATGAATGGAGCTAGAAAATAACATCCTGAGTGAAGTAACCCAATCACAAAAGAACACACAGTATTAGCTCCAAAGCTCAGAATACCCAAGATACAACTCACAGACCACATGAAGCTCAAGATGAAGGAAGACCAAAGTGTGGATACTTTGATGTTTATTGGAAAGTGCATCAAAACACCTATAGCTTATAGCCAACCAATAGAATGAGCATAGGGTCCCCAATGGAGCAGCTAGAGAGAGGACTCAAGGAGCTGAAGAGGTTTGCAGCTCTGCAGGAGGAATAATAACATGTACAAACCAGTACCCCCAGAGCTCCCAGGGGCTAAACCACCAACCAAAGAGTACACATGGAGGGACCCTTGCCTTCAACCACATATGTAGCAGAAGATGACCATTTCAGATATCAATGAGAAGAGAGGCCATTGGTCCTGTGAAGGCTCGGTTCCCCAAAATAGGGGAAGCAAATCAGGAAATTGGGAGTGGGGGTGAGCAGGTGGAGGGGGGATGGGATAGGGAGTTTTTGGAGGGGTAACTCTGAAGAGGATACCATTTGAAATGTAAATAAAGCAAATATCTAATAAAATAAAGCTATAGTGTTAAAAAAGAAGAAAAAACATTCACACAGGTGGATTTTTGGAGTATGCATGCAATTGATTTCAGTGACATTTCTGCTTTCAGGCAGTTTGAGAATCCCTTCCCCAAAATACTCAATACTAAAAATGTTTCAGATTTTGTAGTTTTTTTAATTTCTTAATTTTTTAATACTTAATTTTTTTAAATTAAGATTTGCATAGGCTTACTGGCTAAGCACTTCTTGCCTCCAAATCCCAGACTCAAATCCTTCAAATTTTGGTGCATTTCTAAGCATCATGTCCATGTTTTAAAAGTTATTATGAAACCAGTACCGTGTCCGCCTTTTAGGGCTGTAGCTGCTGAGGGTGTATGGATAGTGCAGTGGGGTGGGGGCTGGGTGGTTTGCTGATGCTGCACCAATAAGACAGGGGATCTGCCTAGGCTGTGGGCATAATATGGGGAGGAGGGGGAGGGAAGAGGGAGTGTTTGAGAATCTGTAGACAGTGTTGGGGTGATGGGACTGGTGGATCGGTTGGCAGAAGAAATAAATCTGGGAACGTTTTGATTTGTTTGTGAGTTTCACATGCCACCCCAGACTCCTGGAAACAACAGCTTTTTAAAGAAAGAGCAGACTGTTTATAATAAAAGTTATCCTTGCCTTCAGCCCAACTCTATGGCTGTAGGTTAAAAATGAGATTCTATTCCTGTTTGTAGTTTTCCTAAGATAAAGTTAAGTGTCTTCCATGTTATCGTGACCATTAAGAATGTTCTTCCATGTTCTCTCAGCCACTAAGCCTTGCTGTGCTGATTATCTCTCTGTGGGCACCCAGCACAGCACTCCTACCTGAAGCCCACTTTCCCCTCTTAGCTCCTCTATAGCAGTAACCCAGTTATTTCATGTTTCTCTTCAGAACATTTCTCTTTTTCCACCGAGAAGAAAACAGTGTCTGAGTTTCCTAGTGTGGCAAGGTCCTTTGTGATCTGATGTCTTCCTCCCAACTTCCTATCTTCTCCATCCTGGTGTGCCCCAGTGTGGCTTGCCATGCCACCGCCTTTCGGCATTCTAGGAGTCTCCACTTCAGTGACTTGACATTGGAATGCTTCTTGCTTCCCTTGGTTCACTGTGCAAATGTCATTGCCTCAGAAAGTGCTTCCAACCAACCACTACCTTCACTCTGTGCACTCCCTTTCCTGGCTTCTGTATGGTTAAGACTCATTTGCTGCTTAGTACAGACTTGTTTATTGTTTTGCATATCATTGCTGTTACCGAGTCAAGTGATCACTGAAACACAGGATGCACCTGGTAAACATTTGCACGTAATTATAATTATTATCCTAATAATTAGAAACCAGTAAGTCATGTCTAGAGCACATCATGAATTTGACATAGTGCATCCATTCACTGGGGAAGAAAAAAAGAACAATTGGGCATCTTTTTATGTGGTGCTTCAGAAATGGAGTTTTTGCCTACATACTATCCATTTGTAGTTTTAAAGAATTATCACATTAATTTATTCATACAGGTGTGTATACGTGTAGACACTTGCTGCAGCATGTATGTGGAGGTCTGTTCTCTCCCTCTACCATATGTGTTCTGGGGAATTCAAGCCCAGGTCGCTGGGCTTCGTAGCATGTGCCTTTGCCAACTGAGCCATCTCACAGAGCCATCCTGTTGGCCCTATTTACAATCTTCTCATAAAAGTGAGGCTTTCCCAAGGGACCTATTTTCCCTACCTCTACATTAAGTCCATGGGATGGAGGTGACATGTTTCCCATAATGTCTTCTCAGAAGGCCAGATAGCCTTGACTGTAGGGATTGGAATGAGGACAACCACCAAATGGGATCTGAAATAGTAAAGTGAAATCGCAAGCCACTGGGGGGTAGCTAAGAGGAAACCTAAGTTGTAAACCTACAACTGCTGGCCACCATCTTGCTATCTGATAATAGGGTGACCACAGTCCTTGCAGCCAGTGATCCTGAAGTTAGATTACTTTGTTTTCTTTTCTTTTTCAGTGTTAGTTATAAGCTGGTCTTTTTTTCTTTTGTTAGATATTTTATTTATTTACACTTCAAATGTTATCCCCTTTCCTGATTTCCCTTCCAGAAACCCCGTATCTCATCCTCCCTCCCATTTCTATGAAGGTGCTCCCCCACCTGCCCACCAACTCCTGCCTCCCCACCCTGGCATTCCCCTACACTGGGGCATAGAGCCTTCACAGGACCCGGGGCCTCTCTTCCCATTGATGCCCCACAAGGCTATCCTCTTCTACATATTCAGCTGGAGCCATGGGTCCCTCCACGTGTACTCTTTGGTTGATGGTTTAGTCCAGGATGGGGGAGCCCTGGGGGTCTGGTTGGTTGATGATGTTGCTCTTCCTATGGGATTGCAAACCTCTTTCAGTCCTTTCTTTAGTTCCTCCATAGGGGACCCCATGCTCAGTCCAATGGTTGGCTGAGAGCATCTGCCTCTGTACATGTCAGGCTCTAGCAGAGCCTCTCAGGAGACAGCTATACCAGGCTCCTATCAGCAAGCACTTGTTGGTATCCACAATAGTGTCTGGATTTGGTGTCTGTATATGGGATGGATCCCCAGTCTCTGGATGGCCTTTTGTTCAGTCTCTGTTCCATGCTTTGTCTCTGTATTTCCTCCCATGAATATTTTGTGCCTACTTCTAAGAAGGACTGAAGCATCCACACTTTGGTCTTCCTTTTTCTTGAGCTTCATGTGGTCTGTGAATTGTATCTTAGGTATTCCAAGATTTTGAGTTAATATCTACTTATCAGTGAGTGCATACCATGTGTGTTCTTTTGTGACTGGGTTACCTCACTCAGGATGATATTATTTTGACACTGGGTCAAGTTACTTTTCTAGCTTTTTGGAATGGATAACCCAATCCGTGATAGAGATGAAAGGGCTTTGGCCATTTTCTGCAAAGAGCTTGTGTCCTTACAGAGGACCTAGGCAAGCACAGTGCATCAAGTTCATTGAGCCTAGAGCTGCTTTTTGAAGCACTGAGAATTGACTGACACATTTGTTGAGCCAAGTTGTATTGGGTGTAACACATGTAGCACAGCACATGAGAGTGTGCAGCTTTGTCAGTATGTGCTCCTGGCCATGTGGTCTTGTTGATCCATTACTTTTCATGTCAGATGTGTGATCACCACACACCCCGCCCTGCCAGCCCGCAGAAACTACATGTGGTTTTAAAGCAGGAAGTAGAAGTGGGTACACTACGTGCCAGTTAAGGGACAGTCTGCTGGAGGTGGGGATTCCAAGGAGCAGTCTGCTGGAGGTGGGGACTCTATGGTTGGCTTAGAGGCTGACCTCACATGCTGTAACTGTAATTTGCCTGGATGTTGACATGTGGGGTGGTGTTGTAAAGCAAGAATGCTTATCAGTGGATTACACTGCTCACCCTTCATCTGTGGCTCATGTGTGTCTCTAAAGATGTTTATTTTAGTAAATCTAATTTTAGTGTGTAGTAGTCTTTTATTTTTAAATTATGACAACAGATGTCTTTTTTTTTCTGTACCCGCCAAGTCTTCTATTTCATAGAACCGTACCTCTTCTTTGTTCTAAGGAGGGCAGTCTGTCTCTGGGCGAGAAGACTTAAAGTCAAATGTGTGATTTCAGCTCTCTCTAAAATGACACATCAAAAATAGATGAAAATTATATTGGGATTACATTTTATTTATCCTCAACCATGAAAAAATAAAATCATTTCAAGATGCAAATGAAGTATAAGTCAGTAATGAGATGCTTTGAGTTTTTACACCAGTTGATAAAGACTGGCATGTAGTCTATACTGTGTGCATATTCAGGTCAGAACAGCTGTAACTAAATAGCCCAGAAGTGGCCTCTGTGTTGTAAAGTCCTGTTTATGAAGTTTATTACCATAGACAGTGAAACAAGAGGCGAAGTGTCCCCTCTTATGGATTCATTTGTTCAATTGCTTCTCTTCCACAAAGCATTCTCAGGGCCTCGGCAGCTCTACTGTGGGATGGCTTGATGGTCTTGTTTTGGAAGTAGTTGGTCTTTATTCAATTACATAGAAAATTACCCAATCATGCTGATGAAAGTCAGACTTGGGGATGCCCTTGAAGATAAATGAAAGAGATGATGTTTTGAAAAATTTCGGAATTTGCATGTAAACCTTCTTCTAATTATATTTGGTTAAAACTTGCAGTTTAATTAACTCTAGCTCTTGCTTTCTCCAGATGGAAAACACTTTATTAGGTCTTAGCTTTATGCTTTGTTTCCTTAGTGACTTTCCTAGTTACATTAAATAACATCTTTAGGAAGCAAAGCAAAAATATCGGTTTAAAAAGATCTCTGCTCAGGAAAGTAAAAGAACTAATGTCAGAGTATTATAAATTTTCTTTATGAATAAAGAAGCGACACACAAAAAAAATTTAGTATTGTGGGTTGTTAAACATAGATAGTATAGTAGTGATAGTTTTCTCATTGTTTCAAGAAATACTTAACAAGAAGGCACTTAAAGAAGAATTTATTTTTGCCTTATAGTTTCCTATTAGTGTATATTAATTATGGATAATAATAGGTTTCATTCATTACATCATTTGTATATATGTGCATAGTGTATTTTGATCATCCCACTTTTTCTTTTTGCATAGAAGCTTGTCTCTCTCTATAGCCCTGACTTTCTTGAACCTCACTATGTAGAGTAAGATCTCCTTAAACTCACCAGAGATCCACATGATTCTATCTCCCAAGTCCTGGGATTGAAGGTGTGCACCACCACACCTGGCTTATCATGTGTCCTATAACTTTTCTTGTACCCTTCCCCTATTCCTACTGGTTATTTTCTTCCTTCCGACCTATCATCCAAAAATGGTCTGTCTAAGTTTTATAGTTGGAGGAGCTACAGTAGATCATGGTAGAGAAAGCATGTTAGAGGAATTTTAGGAGGAGAAACCCAAAGTGTCTAGTCAAATTAACATCCACAGTCTAGAAGCAGAGAGTAAACAGCAAATAGAACCCCACTTCCTCCAGTAACCTATTTCTTCCAATGACCTACTTCTTCCAGCAATCCTCCATTTCCCAAAGGTCCCACCACTTTCCAAACAGCACTACTACCAAGAGGACCAAATGTTCAAAACTAAGAGCTCCTGGGGACATTTTACATTCATAAACCTATTGAGTCTAAGTTAGTATCACACTGACTGTATCACAAATTTTAGTTATCTTCTGTTTCTCCTCCAATGAATATTTGCACAAGGCTAACCAAGGCAGGTAGGTTAAAGTCTATCCAATGGAAGGGTCTCTCTGTGTTCTGGTCTCAAGTGCTCTTTTCCATAGGTTGAAAGTCAGCACCAACTTAACCTCTAATGTTTGTGTGTGTGTGTGTGTGTGTGTGTGTGTGTGTTTATACTTGTTGAGTCCTGACTCCTTAAGCCAAAAAGTAGAATTGAACTGCCGTTGAGTAGTAAAGAGAAGGTGACTTTTCTTCTGATCCAAGGATTTCCAGACCAGGCAGATAGCAGGAGGTGATTTTCACCTGTGCCTCCTCTAGCCTTGCTGTGGGTTGAGCGTGAATAGACCTGTGTTAAATAAGACTCCCCAGAGAAACTAAACCTATAGTTCTCTTTATATACATATGTGCATAAAGAGATTTATTATAAGGAATTAGCTCATTCATTTTGGAAACAGGGAAATCTCAAGATCTGTTGTTGGTTAGTTGTGAGCCCAGGAGAGAGCCAGTGTGTTGGGTTCCATTCTGACTCAGAAGACTGGGAAAGGCAGAGGTGCCAGCTCAAAGGCAGCAGCCACAGTGACTTCTAATTCACACAGCCTTTTTGCTCTATCTAGGCCTTCAGTGGTTTGGATTGGGACCACCCACAGTGGAGATGGCCCTCTATTTCATCTGTGTTATCAACTCACTGTTAATTTCACCTAGAAACACCTTCAAAGACACACTTAGAATAACCATTTAAGTATCTGGGCACTCTGTAGCACCATGAAGTAGATACACAAACTGTCCCCAGGGGTGTGGTGGGTTGTCTAAGTCAGCTTTGCATACCTTCTCTTCTTTATAGATTCAACTTGTGCTTCTACATTTAGTAATGTGATTATGTCACCAGTGTCTGTCTCCTGCACCAGGTAGCCAGTGTCGTGGGGGAATGAGCTTCACAGTAATGATGTCTTTTCTATCTGCTTCCTTGTTGCTGTGCTAAAACCATGAGCAAAACCAATTCAGGGGGGACAAAAGACTTTTCTCATCTTACAGTGTATAGACTGTCATTGAGGGAAGGCAAGGCAGAATCTCAAGGTAGGAACTGAATCAGAGACATGGAGGCACATGGCATAATGGCTTGTTCTCAATGTCTTGGCTAGCTCTCTTATATAACCCCTGCACAACTATCCACCTGCCCAGGAATCATACTAGTGGGCTGGTCCTTCCCACATCTGTCATTAATGAAATGCTCCAACAGGCATGCCACAGGCCAATCCGATGGCCTCAGTTGACAACCCCTCTTCCCAGGTGACACTAGGCTTTGTCAAACTGACAAAAACTAACTACAACAATATCCATAGCTCAATCTGTTAGATGTAAAACTACCTATACATTATATGCATGTTGCATACCAACTACTTCATCTCCAGAAGTGTTCAGGGAACAGTAGCAATGGATGGTCTTAATGAAGAACATCAGTATGAGGCTGCCCCGACCACACTCTTTCCTATCAAAGTGATTTCACTAGTGAGCAGGCACTCTTGAGTAGTAATGGAAGGCAGATGCTGGGGAGCCAGTGCTGTGGTCCGGTTGAAGAAGTGATGAAAGGCAGGAAGTGGAAGTGACAGATGTAACCTAGGAACTCAAAGCTTCAAGAATTCATTGGGCACCTGCCACCAACATGGAATCACTACAGCTCATTCTCTCTTCAGTCCCATCAGCCAGGACAAGCAGCCAGTGCCTTTCTTGTGCTCTGTCAGCTCTTTGCAGGCAAACAAGGGTCCATTGAAATAGCTCAACCAGATTGAAAGTGGGGTACTTGGGCTACACGGGACACCACTTGCTTGCAGAACTGCAAGATGCGATATATCTGAGAGTCCTGTCTACTCTGTTGCCTGCTGCACCGTAAGGTTGGGTGAGCCAAGTGAAGGTTTGGAAATCATGTGCTGACTATGTTCTGTCGGCATTCAGGCTGAAGGAAGCAGATGGTCTCAACTCTGAGCTCAGTCCTGGATCTGGACCAGGCTTATTGCTAAGGAGAAATCCTCGGTGCTGTTGATGGCCTGTCCTCCTTCCTCTTGCTTGGTGTTATTGTTTGGGTAGCATCTCTTCCTTAGCAGGGGCTCAAATAAAAGGAGAAGGCCCACGGAGACTTGGCAAGATTGTGTAGCAATGAGCCCGCAGACGGGAGCTTCATTCCCTTGTGTTTCCTAAAGGCCCTGTATCTTGTCACAAATGGTTTCCCTTCCTTGTGCCTCAGTTTCTCCACCTGATAATTAATGGATGGTCTACATATTCTCTGCTTTTAAGAATTTTTCATTTTGTTTTTACTATATGTGGATGGGTGTCTTTTTTTATTTGATATATTTTTATTTACATTTCAAGTGATTTCCCCTTTTTCGGCCCTCCACTCCCTGAAAGTCACATAAGCTCCCTTCCCTCCTCCTGTTCTCCCATCCACCCCTTCCTACTTCCCTGTTCTGGTTTTGCCCTATACTGCTACACTGAGTCTAGAACCAGGCCACTCCTCCGTTCTTTTTGTACATCATTCGATGTGTGGATTATGTTTTGGGTATTCCAATTTTCTAGGCTAATATCCACTTATTAGTGAGTGCATACCATGATTAATCTTTTGAGACTGGGTTACCTCACTTAGTGTGATGTTCTCCAGCTCCATCCATTTGTCTAAGAATTTCATGAATTCATTGTTTCTAATGGCTGAATAGTACTCCATTGTGTATATATACCACATTTTTTGCATCCATTCTTCCGTTGAGGGATACCTGGGTTCTTTCCATGTGTCTGTGCACTGTGTACATTATGAGAATGCCTGGTGTTCACAGAGGTCAGAAGAGGGTATTAAAACCCATGGAATTTGAGTTACAGATGGTTGTGAACTGCCATTGTAGGCGCTGGCAATTGATCCTGGGTCTTCTGGGAGAACAGGCAGTGCTGTTAACCACGGAACCATCTCTCTAGCCCCCTGATAACATTTTTCAAAGTGGCCACTTCAGAGTACCGATATAAGCAATTATGTAAGAGCATGTTAAAAATTTATATTTCTGGGCTGGGCAGTGGCAGTATACACCTTTAATCCCAGCACTTGGGAGGAGAGACAGGTGGATATCTATGAGCTTAACACCATTCTGGTCCACAGAACATGTTTCAGGACAGCCAAGGGTACACAAAGAAACCCTGTCTCAAAGGCACATGCAAAACAAATGAAGAAACAAAGGAAACCCAATATTGTTCTTGATCTATTCAGTCACAGTTCCTAGAAGCATAAACCTGCTGGAATCCGCAAGCCAATAAGTACTCTAGAAGACTTCTAGACACAGAAAAATGTAAAAACGAGTAATTTTAAAAACTTGCCCATATCACGTATCTTAACCTACTTTGATCGTAGACATGTTTTTCAATTAAAGGTTACAAACCAATTAGTGAGTGATAAATCAATGTCACTCATTATGATTGACAGTAAGATTAAATGAAATATTAGAGATGAGAACAGCAAAGACCAGGCGCAGGGGAGAGGGCTCTGCAGCGAGTGCCGACCCCAGGAGCAAGAACACTCAAGTTCAATTTCTGTTGTAGCTGGGGTTGCTATTGCAGTGATGAAACACTGTGACCCAAGGCACCGTGGGGGAGAAAAGGGTTTATTTGGCTTACACTTCCACATTGTAATCCATCATGGAAGAAAGTCAGGACAGGAACTCAACACCACAGAGACCTGCAGGCAGAAGCTGATGCAGAAGCCACGGAGGAGTGCTGCTTCTTAGCTTGCTCGTCATAGCTTGCTCAGCCTGCTTTCTTATAGAACCCAGGATGGCCAGCCCAGGGATAGCTGAGCCCTCCCCCATCAATCACTAAATAAGAAAATACCCCACAGGCTTGCCCACAGCCCAGTCCTAGGGAGGCATTTTCTTAATTGGGGTTCCCTCCTCTCAGACGACTTTATATTGTGTCAAGTTGGCTGTGCACTAGCCAGTACAATCTCCCAGAACCACACGGAATCAAGAGCTAGACAAGATGGCATGACCCTAGCACTGAGGAGGCTGAGACAGGACAACTCCCTGGAACTCAGTGGTCAGTCATTCTAGCCTCGTCAAGGGAGCTCCAGGTTCAGAGAGGTGGAAAGTGACGGAGGAAGACACCCAACATGGACGTCTGTCTAACTTCTATGCATCCCTGCACACATAACACACTCATGCAAAATAGAGTTGACTAGACAGTAACTGATCATCTAATAATAGTGGAGAGAAAGTGAATACAATATGGAGTTTGCAGTGCACACGGGTGTGATTCCATTGGAGTCATGCTATGAAATATGACAGTGTTGAGATTTACAAGCCCTGGCTTTTATCCAAGATGTTTTAAAAAAAACATTATCATAAAGCATCCACATTTAATGGGTATACAAAGTAGTCTTTGTGCATCAGGAAATAGCATTGGTGGGCTAGAGAGATAGCCCAGCAGTTAAGCAACTGAGTTGTTCTTGAAGAAGATGAGAATTAGGCTCCCATCATCTAGGTAGCGTAGCTTACAATGACCTGTAACTCAGCTCCAGAGGATCTAATGTCCTCTTCTGGACTCCATGGGTACCTGCATATACATATGCAGACACACACACACATATATGTGTGTGTATATACATATATATATATATATATATATATATATATATATATATACACTTTAAAAAAAGTAATACATACACATACACACACACACACACTTTTAAAAAAGTAATAGTGTGTGTGACACTTAAATGGAACTTGAAAAACCCCAAACCTTTTTGGTAAGAACGGTAAGAGGCACAGAGTCACTGGATAAATAACCCTGCCCTGGCATTGATGAGTCTTAATGATTACAAACCTCCCCACCCTCTCTATATGTGTCTGCCATTTTTTTTTTATCCCTCAGTCCCTGAGGCATAAGAGCAGAGTCCCATTATTTTCGCAGAAGCAGGGGGCACTTTTCATTTCCATGTTAGCAAAGGCCCAGCCTTGATAGCCCGGCTTTTAGCTGAGCTTGGACTCAAGACGAGGCTTGTTGTATAAAGCAGACTTCTCAGAAGGCATCACCATAAACGCCTCGGAGCTGTTGATTTAAGGGTTTCAGGGGTATCCTGTAGGTCAACAAAGCCCCAAGCAGAGCACATGGTTTTCTATCTGAGGATTCGGCTCTCCATTGTAAATCTGTCAGCGCTGGCTGTTGAGTCAGCTACTGAGAGCGGAGTGTCTGAGATCCTGTTTATCCTGTCCTATCGGCTTAGAATAGTTTTTTTTTTGGTGGCTGTGCAGAATAAGCCAAGCTCTCCCCCACCACTCCCAGCCCCCATCAAATGCTGCGTTTGTCTAATGCAGCTCCTTATCTCCCTTTTTATTACTGTCTGCTTCTGTTGAGCAGGCTTCAGGCAATACACTCCCAGCCCAAGCGTTTTCTGACTAAAGGTCCCACTCCATTTACGAGGTGCTCCTGAGGTCCCGCATGCCACCTCGCTCCTCTTAAGGAAGCTTTCGGTGTCTGCTTTTAAAGGGAATGGCAATGAGGAATTGAAATGGCACCTGTTGGGCAGGGCGCCACTCTCTGTCCATTCATTTACAAAGTGGCCAAGCTCCTGTAACAGGCTGGAGGAGACTGTACACAGCCACACAGGCCTCAAGAACATTTCTTAGAGCTCCTTTCTAGTTCCTTACCTAGTCAGTCCCTACAGATTCTGACCCCCGAGCATCGGATTTGCCTGTCTCTGAACCTGCTACACACATAAGCAGCGGGATGTGCCCTTTGGTCCTCTTCTCTTTTCTAGACAATATGTTTGTGACACTTATCCATAATAGTAAATCTCTCAGTCTGATGAGTCTTCTCTTTTGGGTTGGATGTGTTCTGAGGTGGAATTTTTGGCTTATAGTATGTATGGAGTTCCCACTTCTATAGAAAATGCCAAGTTCTTTTATAATTGGTTGGTTCTCTCTCTCTCTCTCTCTCTCTCTCTCTCTCTCAGCTGTGTGAGTTTTCTTTGTGTTGTAATCAATGTTTTATTGTTGTGAAGATACACCATGACCAAAGCAACCCTTAGACAGGGAGCCATCTGATTGGGATTGGCTTACAGTTTGAGAGATTCAGTCCATTATCGTCATAGCAGGAAGTGTGGTGGAATGCAGGCAGGCAGGTAGGCAAACATGGTGATGGGGAAGGAGTTCTGCCTGGATCAACCGGAAGAGACAGAGACACAGAGAGACACAGCGTCGAGAGGAGAGAGGACAGACTGGGATTGGCTTGAACATTTGAAACCCCACAGCCCACTCCCCCCACCCACCCCCACCCCCACCCCGGTGACACACTTTTTTCGTTAAGGCCACACATTGTAATCCTTTCAGATAGTGCCACTCCCTCTGAGCCTTTGGGGCCATTTTCATTCAATCCGGCACACTGTGTTTTAGTCCATAGGCAGTACTTGATGTATTATTGTCTGTTTCTATCTTGACTCACGTGGAGTGGGTATCTTGTGTCACGTTTTCTTGGGAACCAAACAGTTCTCACATGTTTGTGAGAACTTTGGAGAGCCTCTTGTCAAAAACTTGAGTGTTTGCCTTTTTTTCCCACCTGAATATGGCTTATTTGTGGGCAAATGTGTTCTATTTACTGGCATGTCTCTCGGCCCCCTGAATTTTTTCTTATGTAGCCCTGGCTGGCCTGGAACATGCACTGTGTAGACCAGGCTGGCTTCAGACTCACAGAGATCCACCTGCCTCTGCTTCCTGAGTTCTAGTATCAAAGGTATGTGCCATTCATGCCTGACTTGAATGTTTCCTTTGGATAGTTTTATTTTACTTTCTCCCAACGGGTCACTTTCTGGCATCTTTATAGTAAAACTTCCTGCATCAAGAGCCGTTAAAATACGTTCTAATGTAAAATTCTAGAAATCCTATCTACCTTCACAATTTGTCTACCTAGAATTGGCTTTTGGGGAACAGTGTGACCCAAATTGGCCATTATGTGACAGACTTTTCCTGAGGAGACCACACACACACACACACACACACACACACCTCTTCATCACAGAAAGGGAATCCACAAAAGACCAAGGTAAAGATTATACCAGAGTCCATCTTCGGGAGCCAACGAGGCTGTGCTATGGTTACTAACAGATGTAAGGATAAACATTAGTTACAAGGACGGGAATGACTCAAATGCAGCTGCATCATGGGAAAGCCCACCCGAACACGTGACGACTCTCTGGAAAGCTGGAGCTCTGAGGCTCTGCTCGGCTGGCAGGCCCCGGGATCTTGTCTCTGCAGCTCGTTAGAGTGTCCTCCATCAATAAAGCTATGAAGGAGCTTTCTAGAATCTTCCTGCTTCCACTTTCAGACACAGACTCTTTCATTTCCCTCCCGAGTCTCACGAACCACCTCTAATTCTATTCTCCTTATGTGTTGCTGCTGACACTACCCCATGCTAGCTGTGGATTTTGTGGGGAGGGAGTCCAGGGGACAGTGCGGTTTCTGGTTCTTTCTGGGTCTTTGTTTCCTTATCTGTGAGCAAAACTCCTAGTGGGATCTTGTAAGCTGTCCTCAGAATTGGGGGAGCTAAATGTGCCGGGAGGGCAGAGGGGGAGCAACCGAGGAATGCGATCCAACTTCCGGTTGTCCATGGTGCTGCAACACACTCGGCTCATCAGCCATCAGTGCCTCAGCCCTGAGGTGTTTTGGCTCTTCAGAGAAACAGAAATGCAGAAAGATGGCGTGTCGTGAGGAATTGGCCACTGTCCCTTCAGGAACCAGAGAGCGCCAGGAGTCTGTGAGCCATCTTCCATACACTGACGTGTGAGGAAAGTCCACGGAGGAGTTTCGAGGCCAAGAAGCAGACTGGGTGCTGGAATCAGTACCCAGGGACAGTAGAAGATGGTTGGTTCAGCTTGAGAGCAAATTTTCCCTGCCTCAACCTTTTTTTTTTTTGTCTCTCTTCAGGATCTCCATACGTTGGGTGATTTCCACGTGGATAAGTGAGGGACTTTATTGTTCAGGGTCCAGACTTTTTAAAGGCAGATTCTTTTCTTTTTTTGAATAGTATTTTCTTTTTGATTTTATACATACATATATTTTTTCCATTGGTTATTTTGTTTATTTACATTTCAAATGTTATCACCTTTCCCGGTTTCCCCTCCGAAAACCCCCATCCCACCCCTCTCCCCCTGCCTCTATGAGGGTGCTCCCCCTCCCCACCCACTTACTCCTACCCAACTGCCCTAGCATTCCCCTATGCTGGGGCATCAAGCCTTCACAGGACCAAGGGCCTCTCCTCCCACTGATGCCAGATAAGGCCATCCTTTGCTACATATAAGCCTGGAGCCACGGGTCCCTCCATGTGTATTCTTTGGTTGGTGGTTTAGTCTCTGGGAACTCTGGCAGATTCCTTCCAGTTTGATTGGTGCCACCTTTTGTTAGTATTTTAGTTTCACATTTAATTGTATGCATTTGGGAATACAAGCATGTGGCCAGAAGAGGGTGTCAGGTCCCCTGCAGCTAGGTTGCAGGCAGTTGTGAGCCTTCCCATGTGGGTCCCAGGAACCAAACCTAGGGTCCTCTCTCTGCGTGCTCTTAGCTGCTGAGCCCTCTCTCCAGCCACTTGGTAGCATTTGCCTTGTTTTGTTTTGTTTTGTTTTAACTGGTTTTTACCTGTTTGTGTTTTAGCATATGCCATCACCATAGGATGACCCCAGCTTTTATTCTGTAAATGCACAATCAAGCTGCCCTCACTTCTTGATCTAGTGTCCCTTTTGGTCAGTTCTGGATGCGATTTGTAAATAAATATGTGCTTAGACTCTCCCGTGGGTCCTTTGAGATGTGTTTCTTTAAAAGGTTCTCCTGTTGCACCCTATTAGGCTTGGTCACTGAAGGGTTGCTGTCTTCATGGGATGATCTGGAAAATGCAGGTCTTTCCTTTGTCCCTCTTTGTGTTTGATTCACATCCCTTTCATTCTCTTTGAGAACAAAAAGATTCTAAGATCATTCCCCCTTTTCAGTCCGTTCTTCTCTGCTAACGCATGCTTTAGAAACATGCCACACATCTTCACTCCGTTGCCATGGAAGATATTTGACAGTTTTCCATTGGCTTCCCCTTTCAACTCTCGGGTTACTTAGAAGAGGACAGACATCTGGGAATATCTAATATCCGGTCATATTTTTGTTTTCTATTTCTAGTTTAATTTAACAATGGTGAGATGATACCTGTTTTCAGCCCTTCAAAATTTAAGTCTTCTATCATGGGATTCACTATGTGGCCCCAGCTGGCCTTGGAGTTCTGGGGTTCTATTGGCTCATCTCTATGTATAGGTGTATCCATGTGTACCTAGTCATGTCTTCCTCTTCTTCCCCTCCTCCCCCTCCCCTTCCTCCCCCTCCTCCTCCCTGTGTAGAGTTCACTTTTTGTTTTATTCCCTCATAAGCTCCCTACACTATGGGTTAGCTTCCTCAAACTTTGGGTTGTTTGTTCCATCTCCCTGAACCACTGAGCTTCACGAAGGAAATTCCCCAAAGCTGAGCCTCCATGATCATCGGGCTCAGTCTTTGTTCTTCTCTTCTTTTGGGGTGTTGGCTCTTCAGGTCTCAGGTACTGCCGTAGCCCCAAACACAAGGCCCAACTTTCCGTCTTCCTTGAGTTAGCAGGAAATTCTTTTCTTGACTCAGCAGGAGACGGTGCTTGGTTTTCTTCCTCTGTATACTTATTTTAACCTGAGCCTTTCAGTCATCTGCACTGAGTGCCTTAAGGAGAGCATGACCGATTTCTTCTGTTTCTCTTTTTTGTACTCTCCTCTTTGGTCCTGGATACCCAGAAAGCTATTTCATATGTTCCCGAGGGAGGAAGGGAAGGATTTTTATAATGTTTCTGTAGCTACTTTCTATTTGAATAATAGGGTGGTATGGTACAGTCCCAATGTATGTATTTATTATCCATGGAATCATTGGTGGCACCATGGAGAAGAGAGAAAATTAAAAGAGACACAGCCAATGTCGATTTCCACTGCACATATGTTATATGTTTTGTGTTTGGCACTGCAAGGACCCACATTTTGTGCACTGCAAGGACCAAAGTTGCCATATTGGTATTGATAAAGAGGAGTAATAAGCAATTTTTTTTTACAGGTTTTGTAGGTTTCTTTCTGCTACTGAGGATGTGAGCCAGCTTAGAAGCAGGTTTTTCCATGGTTCTTGCCTCTCACAGTGGGGTCCTGATTTCTCTCAGTGATGGGCTGTGTCCTGGAAGGCAAATAAATACCATTCTCCCCTGAACTGCCTTCAGTCCTGCAACAGAAAGGAAAACATGGAGCAAGAGTGTTCAGTGCATCACACACAGGCTCGTGTTCTGCAACTTTCTTATCCGTCCCAAGCCCACATGCTCAGGGAATATAGTGTTGCTGGGCCCTCCTTCCTCCATCAATTAACAATCGAGCCGACTGCTCATAGACTTGACCATAGGCCAGTCTGATGCACAATATCTCAATTGAGACTTCCCTTTCAGGTAACACTCTAGGCTGCACCAAGATGACAGAAAAAGCTAACAAGAACATATGGTGACAATGTTTTAATCGACAAAGAATTGGATAAGAATAACATCACCTAGTAAGGAAATGAAAGAGCATATTTCTAGGTCATATTCCACAAACATCTAATAATGAAAAAAATATTTTCCTTAGTCTACATCTTAAGATTTTAAAGATTTGTATTTGTGTGTAAGAATATTTTGCCTGCCTGTATGTATGTATGTGCACCATGTGCATGCAGTACCCATGGCAGCCATAAGAGGGCATCAGATCTCCTGGAACAGGAGTTACAGGCAGTTGTAAGGCACCATGTTGGTGCTGGGACTTGTACTTGGGTCCTCTGCAAAGGCAGCAGTGTTCTTAGTTACTGAGACATCTCACTAGCCCCTATTTTAGTATTCTTAAAAAAAAAAAACCCAAAAACTAGTTCCTTTGTTACTCATTTAACTCTTATAGCAGTTGTATGGCTATTGTCTTATAACTACTGTTTTTATTGAATAAAGTAAGAAGCAGGGACATGTAGCCGACCTGTGGTTTCTGCATCCTCATATCTTCTACGAGGAAGAGACAATAGTGAAAGAGGCAACAGAGGTTAAATTATAAGAAGGGTCTCTTTGCATTTGAGTGCCACTCTTAGAGCCTAATCTTGACAAAATCACTCTGAATTTTTTCCTCACCAGTAGCTAAGGCACTCTTACTGGTGCTCTTAAAGGGCACCAGTCCCCTAATCTGAGGGGACTGGTGCCCTTTCAGAGAGATGCTGTGAATACCTTCCTCCATTATGTGAGGACACAGTGGGAAGGTGGCTGGCCACCTTCTAGCTAGAAAAGAACCAACCAGATGGTCAGCTGCTTTGAGTTTGGCCATGTGGGCCCTGAAACGGAGAGAAAACACTTCTGTCTCTTGTGCCACCCATTCTGTGGTTTTGAGGCACAGAAGCCCTGGCAAACTACCCCCAAGACATAAAACACTCAAGCTCTCTGATATAGTGAGGCAGAGGGGTCACTTTGGAAGGTGAAATTCTCTTATTTACGAAAATGCCGAGCTTCGGACCACAGCTGGAAGAGTCATTTCCTATGCTGCCTTTATTCAGCACTAAATAGAACTGAAGCCTGCCTGTACTCTAAATGTGCTCACTTAGAGTGGTGCAGCAGGTCTGCCGAACCCTGGAAGTCAGTGCAAGGTTGGCCCCTGGCTTAGCGTCAGTCATCCACTCTGCCAAGAGTCCCAGGAGGAGGGGTGTGTGTGGGGAGGTGCTGGAGACATTGACAGGAATCCCATTGTTTCGGTTTGATTTTTCTTTCCTTTTTTTTTTTTTTTTTTCATTTGGGGCTGCAGAGTTTTTGGACGCATTTGACCACGGGCTTCTTGTCTGGACATGAATTTGAATCCTCTTAGCTGTCAACATGCCACCGAGAAGTCCAGATTTGCTCTCGGAGCCCCTCACAGGGGTGGCCGAGCGCCGCTGCTAGACAAACCCGCCCTTTGTCTGCATTTGAGTGCCACTCTTAGAGCCTAATCTTCCCAAAATCACTCTGATTTTTTTCCCCCTCACCAGTGGCTAAGGCAATTAACAGCAGTGCTAAAACAGAAACCCCCAGCAAGTCCCTCCCCATCCCCCAGCCTCTGGTCTCTTCCCATGAAGACACCTTTCAAACACCTTTCTCTTTTTCAAGCTAATGTCTTCTCTGACACTTCAGAAGTGAGGTACGGTCTCCTGTGGCTGTCTCCCACACTGGACAGGTAACTCCTACAGCAGCAATTGACTTCTGATAATCTTTGCATTCTCACAACCTGACAAGGAGCCTTCCCACTGATGTGAAATGTTGTGTGGAAAATGCATTCAGGGAAGTAGATAGAATGGCCTCAGTTGGCCTTTGGAAATATGAGGCTCTCATATGACATAAATAGGAAAATCAATCAAAGACTTCAACCTCGCTTTACTAACTCCACCATCACGGTGGACTTGATATATTTTTGAACATTTTATTGGTGCATGTGTGTGTGCATGCATGCATGAGTGTGTGTGTGTATACACGTACCATGTGAATGCAGATACCTGATGAGGTAAAAAGAAGGGGTTAGATCCCAGAGTTAGACCTAAATGCAGCTGTGAATCATTCAACATGGATGCTGGGAGCAAAACTTGGGTCCTCTGAAAAAGCAGCAGATGCTCTGAACTGCTGAGCTTCCCTCCAGCTCCTCCATGTTGTATTTGAAACTATCTAGCCACACAATTTACAGCGAGTCTTGTATTTTATTTCACCTTTCCCTAGAATCATATGCCCATCATTAGTTACTTATTAAGTTGTTGCAGAAGAGCCCTAGGTCTATGTGATAAGAGAATGTTATGTAATTGAGAATCACACTCAAAATACATTTCTCCCAAAATCCAAATTTTTTCATGGCCCCAAGAAGTTATCCCCCCAGGTTCACCTTTTACTTTTATTTTTATTTTTCCAGGCACAGGCATTTGTTGTTACGTGGAGTTTTCGAATTGCTTTATCAGGAATGTAGAAGTCAATTCATTCACTCCCATTTTCTCCTCCCTTTCTTCCTCTTGAGAAACAAGTTGATCTTTAAAAGTCAAAGCCTTGGATTACAAGCCACCAGTGTCTGGGTTTGTGACTGTGACTCAGTTGGCTGAGTGATTGCTGGATTGCTTGAAGCCTCAGGATCCTTCCCAGCACCACAGAAAGCCAGGTCTCCTGAAGAACTCTTGTGACCCCAGCACTCAGAAGGTAGAGGCGGGTCTGCAGCCCCAGCTGCCTGATGAGTCTGATTCCAGATGAGCTTTGTACGACTTGATATCAGAAGAAAGAGAAAGACCAGTGTCTAGAGAATTTTCAGAGGTCACACAATACCCTCAAGGAAGTTTAGTCCAAATATAATGCCAATCATCCCTCAGACCTTGATTCTGAGGTCACTCTTTAGAGAAATTTTCTTTTTCCATAGATCCCTGTTCTCAAACTTAAATGCATTCAAATACCTTTGTTTTCCTTTCCTTTTTATTTTTTGTGTGTTTTTCTTTTACTAAAAAATTATTTATGTGCAGATGTGTGTATAAGGCATGTGTATAAAAGGCGCGCGCGCACGCACACACACACACACACACACTAGATGGGGTAGGGGAAGTGGAGGGAAGAATCTAGTACATGTATGTCTGAAGAGGCCACCAGAGGGCCTCAGATGCCCTAGAGTCTAGGATGGTTGTGAACAACCCGATGCGAGTTCTGGGAACCAAACTTGGGTCCTCTGAAGGACATAGCAGGGGCTCTTCACCAGTGAGCCATCTCTCCAGCCTCAAGTCCATCTGGATGTCCTTTTGCAGCATCAAGACTCTTCCTGCTAAAGTACTTATCCTGCACTTAGTTATGGAATGTTCTGGTTATTCTCAGTCTCTCCCCTAGACTGTACGTACTGCACCTGATTTTTCTCAGTAGCTCTGATGGAGACGAGGGCCCCGTATGTATTAAATAAAGGAAGGGATGACTCTGTTTCCATTAATAGAAAAGCCACTGGCTGAGACACGCAGGCTAGCTGAATGTGGTTCAGAGGCTCTGACTCACATGCGAGTGGGCTGTGATCCAAGAAAAAGGACCCAGATATCCCCAAGCCTTACATCTCTCTTTCCCAGACTCATTATTCTGCATCAGTGTCACGCCATGGCTTAGAAGCATGGCTTCTGAGGACTGGCCGTCAAGCCCTGGCTCTGCTCCTTCATAGAATTTTAATATTGACATTTTCCCCATTTTTTTTGTGGCTGTTACAGGTGTGTGTATATGCTTGGAGGGGGCATATATGTATGCACATATGTATATGCATATGTATATGCATATGTATTTAAAGGGGGCATATATGTATATGCATATGCATTTAAAGGGGGGCATATATGTATGTGTATATGTATGGGGCATATGCTTGTAGGTGAACATGTATATGTATGTGTATGTGTGCATATATATTTAAAGGGATCTATATGTATATGTATGGGGCATATGCATGTGTGTGACGTGTGTGTGTATCCTCAGCCTCCTGTTTCAAGGCTTAAGGGCCAAATACTTTAACCACTGAGCCACTTCCCAACCCCAAGAAAATTTGTTTAACCCTTTTTTTTTGATATATTTTTATTTACATTTCAAATGATTTCCCCTTTTCTAGTCCCCCACTCCCCGAAAGTCCCATAAGCCCCCTTTTCTCCCCCTGTCCTCCCACCCACTCCTTCCCACTTCCCCATTCTGGTTTTGCCCTATACTTCTTCACTGAGTCTTTCTAGAACAAGGGGCCACTCCTCCTTTCTTCTTGTACCTCATTTGATGTATGGATTATGTTTGGGGTATTCCAGTTTTCTAGGTTAATATCCACTTATTAGTGAGTGCATACCATGAGTCACCTTTTGAGTCTGGGTTACCTCACTTAGTATGATGTTCTCTAGCTCCATCCATTTGCCTAAGAATTTCATGAATTCATTGTTTCTAATGGCTGAATAGTACTTCATTGTGTAGATATACCACATTTTTTGCATCCACTCTTCTGTTGAGGGATATCTGGGTTCTTTCCAGCATCTGGCAATTATAAATAGGGCTGCTATGAACATAGTAGAGCATGTATCCTTATTACATGGTGGGGAATCCTCTGGGTATATGCCCAGGAGTGGTATAGCAGGATCTTCTGGAAGTGAGGTGCCCAGTTTTTGGAGGAACCGCCAGACTGATATCCAGAGTGGTTGTACCAATTTGCAACCCCACCAGCAGTGGGGGAGTGTTCCTCTTTCTCCACATCCTCTCCAACACCTGCTGTCTCCTGAATTTTTAATCTTAGCCATTCTGACTGGTGTAAGGTGAAATCTCAGGGTTGTTTTGATTTGCATTTCCCTAATGACTAATGAAGTTGAGCATTTTTTAAGATGCTTCTCCACCATCCGAAGTTCTTCAGGTGAGACTTTCCTGTTTAACTCTGTACCCCATTTTTTAATAGGGTTGTTTGGTTTTCTGGAGTCTAACTTCTTAAGTTCTTTATATATATTGGATATTAGCCCTCTATCTGATGTAGGATTGGTGAAGATCTTTTCCCAATTTGTTGGTTGCCGATTTGTCCTTTTGATGGTGTCCTTTGCCATACAGAAACTTTGTAATTTTATGAGGTCCCATTTGTCAATTCTTGATCTTAGAGCATACGCTATTGGTGTTCTGTTCAGAAATTTTCTCCCTAATACATACCATAACTAAATATGCATGTTAAATGGAGTTGCTGAAATCATGCTGCCTAAATGCTGGTTGTTAATAACAGTAACTACCTTAGGGATATAGATTTGCTAGCATAGATGTATGTGCAAAGGATGCGTACAGTTCCTACAGAGGTCAGAAGAGGGCATCAGATCTCTGGAAACTGGAGTTATGGTAGCAGGTGTGAGCCACCATATTGGGTGCTAGAAGAAAAAACTCACCTTCTGCAAGAGTCTGATTGTTCTTAAGTGCTGAGCCATCTCTCCAGTCCCATTAAGACCCTCTTAATTATAAGATTTATAAGAGTGTGTTCTTCCTACCATGATCTCTATGCCCTTTGATAAGCAGATTGATTTCTTCAGGCATTGCTTGCCTTAACTATGAGGCTAGCAGTATTATGACCTATTTCATAGTTACAGTGACTACAGAAGTGAATTGTGTATTTAAATTTTAAACCATATTTGGCCATTCACATAAAAGCTACTTTTTGTGATAACTTAGGATAATGATGATGATGATGATCATCATCATTATTAATAACATACCACATGATTGTTGCCCCAGGATTCGCTTCATGTGTACTCGATCGACATCTATGTGGTGGGGGCCTTTCTCACGAGGAACCGGGTTACAGATGTGCCCATCTCATGGCATCCCACATGTCTCAGCACTTCTGTCACTGCAATCAAACCCACCACGACAAAAGCAACTTGGGGCGCAGAGGGGTTATTTCAGCTTACGTGTCCAGATCACAGTCTATCATGAAGGGAAGACAGCTCAGGCACCTGGAGGTGGGGACCAAAGCAGAGAGCACGGATGAGTGATGCTTACTGGCTTGTTTCCCATTGCTTGCTCAGCCTTTCCTCATACAGCTCAGAACCACCTGTCTGGGAGCAGCATCAGACACAATGAGCTGGACCCTCCCATATTAGTCATTAATCAAGAAAATGCCCCCACCCCACGCGTGCAAGGCCAACCTGAAAGAGCGAGGTTCCTTAATTAATCTTCTTCTGAGATGACTCTAGCCTTGCAGTAAGTTGACAGAAAACCAACAGGGCATCATTACAGCTAGAGCTCGTGGTCGGTCTCAAGGTATCTCATAAAAAAAAAAAAAAAAAAACTACGGAGAACCAGGAAAAAGTATTAGAAAACTAAAATAGGGCTGGGGTCAGGGGAGCTAGCCGACAGTTCTAATCCATCCATACCCTTGTTTGTTTTCCAAAAGGGTATTATCGATTGCTAGCCTTTAGATTGATTATCCATGTTGATCAAATATTCTAGTCAGGGAAAAGGGAAGTTATATAAACAATCTCCCATATAAAGCTGACTTTTAAAGTTATTTGTGTCATGCTGTGATCTAGACCTTGAAGTTTTTTTTTTTTAATTTATTGATATATTTATTTACATTTCAAATGATTTCCCCTTTTCTGGACCTCCACTCCCCGAAAGTCCCATCAGTCCCCTTCCCTCCCCCTGTTTTCCCACCCAACCCTTCCCACTTCCCTGTTCTGATTTTGTTCTATACTGCTTCACTGAGTCTTTCCAGAACAAGGGGCCACTCCTCCGTTCTTCTTGTACCTCATTTGATGTGTGGATTATGTTTTGGGTTTTCCAGTTTTCTAGGTTAATATCCACTTATTAGTGAGTGCATACCATGATTCATCTTTTGAGTCTGGGTTACCTCACTTAGTATGATGTTCTCCAGCTCCATCCATTTGCCTAAGAATTTCATGAATTCATTGTTTCTAATGGCTGAATAGTACTCCATTGTGTATATATACCACATTTTTTGCATCCACTCTTCTGTTGAGGGATACCTGGGTTCTTTCCAACTTCTGGCAATTATAAATAGGGCTGCTATGAATATAGTAGAACATATATCCTTATTACATGCTGGGGTATATGCCCAGGAGTGGTATAGCAGGATCTTCTGGAAGTGAGGTGCCCAGTTTTCGGAGGAACCACCAGACTGATTTCCAGAGTGGTTGTACCAATTTGCAACCTCACCAGCAGTGGAGGAGTGTTCCTCTTTCTCCACATCCTTGCCAACACCTGCTGTCTCCTGAAAGTTTTCTCTCAGAGTTGTCAACCCTCTGGACCTCAGCCCTCGCTGGAAAGTGAGCTCAGGTCTCTGCCTCCCATTCTCCCAATCTCTATCGGTCCTGGCCACACTCAAATTTGTGTTAGGAAATCAATGCAAAGAGTGCACTCACAGGTCTACCAGGATATTGATACAGGGTGAGGGGGTGGGGGGATATGGGGGGAGGGAGAAGAATCAGAGGAGGAAGGGGTGAGCACAAATCAGTGGATCGTTCCTTTCTTTGGGTAAGAAGCAGGTGGTAGGGGGGGATTTAGGAGAAACTAAACACCATGAAAATTTCATTACATAACTAAAGTCTTTCTAGTCCCAAGTCTTCACAAGGGTTGAAGAGGGAGACAGAGTATGTCAGTCAAGGCTCTCCAGACAAACAAAAACAACTGAACAGGTAGATACGTAGAGACTGATAGAATGTTGCTATGACCAAATACCTGGTGTAAACACCTTAAAGGATGGTGTCTTTATTTTGGCTCAAGTTTCAGAGGTTTTAATTGGTGGCCACTTGGTTTTGGTGCTTTAGCAGAATACCATAGTAGTGGAAACATGTCATAAAGGGGGTTATGACAGAAGGTGAAGGTGAGGTGGTAGGTAGTCTCTCTCTCTCTCTCTCTCTCTCTCTCTCTCTCTCTCTCTCTCTCTCTCTCTCTCACACACACACACACACACACACACACAGAGAGAGAGAGACAGACAGACAGACAGACAGACAGACAGGGAGGGAGACAAGGAGACAGGGAGACAGGGAGACAATGTCATCACTGTAGGTTCCCCCGCCCCTTTCTTCTCATTTAACTGGGCATAAATGGTATTACACTATTACACTCAGGGCAGGTCATTCCCCTCTGCTTCTCTGGAAACACCCTTATAGACACACTCAGGAGAAAGTTTTACTAGTCCCCTAGGTACATATCAATCTAATCAAATAGAATGTCACCATTTAACAAAATGGGTGGATAGATGGATAGATAGATGGATGAATGGATGGATGGATGGATAGATAGATAGATCGATCAATAGATGATAGATAGATGATAGTAAATAAATAATAAAAAGGTGATGAAAGATGGGTAGATAGGTAATAGATGATAAACAGGTGATAGATTACAGATACATGATAGAGAATAAATAGTAGATGATAGAAATATGGGTAGATAAATAGATTAGATAGATAGATAGATAGATAATATATGTTAGTAAATAGATAATGGAAAGAAGGAAGAGAATAGATAAGTGACTGGATAGATAGATGGTAGGTGATATACAGAGATAGATGGATATACAGATAGATAAGTGATATGTTAGTAGATAGATGATAGAAAGAAGATAATAGATAAGTGAATGGATGAATGGATAGATAAGATAGATAGATGGTAAGTGATATTCAGAGATAAGAAACAGAGAGATAGATAGGTGATAGCATATGATGTGGACTGGGTTGTATAATTATGGAGGCTGAATGCACCTCCAGTGTTACACAGCAAACCAGAGAACCAGGAAAGCTGACACAATTCACTCTGACCTTGAAGATCTATCCACAAGGAAGCAGGTGGTGGGTGTCCTCTAGGTCAAGCCTGAAGGCCTAAGAGATTGGGATGCTGTTGATTGTTCCAGACTCCAGAGGTCTGAGAATCTGGAACCCTTTTATCTAAGGATGGAAGATGGCTGTCCCAGCTCCAGGAAGGAGAGAAGAAACCACTTCCTTCCTCTACCTCTTTCTTCTGTCTAAGCCCGCTGTAGATCAGATGGTGCTCACAAAGCTAAGGATGGGCCTTCTTCACTCTGTCTACTGCCCAACATGCTAATCCAGACATGCTAATCCCAACATGCTAATCCCAACATGCTAATCCAGAGACACTCTGTCAGTCACAACCAGCAGCAATACTTTGCCAGCCTTGTAGAAAGCCGTATCCAGCCAAGTGCATGCACAAACCTCACTATCCCAGAGGTGTAATCTCCATTAGAAAAACAAGGACAGCCCTTCAAGGTGACTAAGGCTTTAAAGCAGTGCTTCTTGACTTCTGGGTCAAGACTACTTGCGTGGGGCGGGGGCAGGGCGAGGGTGTTATTAAGGAGCTTTTTACAGGGGTCACTTATTAAATATCCTGCATATCAGACATCTACATGACAGACCACAGCAGTAGCAAAAGTAGAGTTAGGAAATAACAATGAAAATTGTTTTATGGTTTGGGTCACCACAGCACGAGGAACTGTATTAAAGGATCTCAGCATGAGGAAGGAGAACCACCTCTTTAGTCTCAGTGACCTCCAAGATGCTCCCTGGTTCAGGGGATAGAATGTCACCTATGCAGGGTATTTTGATCCCCGTTCTAAAGCAGGACCAAAGAATCCACACTTTGGTCTTTCTTCTTATTGAGCTTCATGTAGTCTGTGAATTGTATCTTGTTTATTCTGAGCTTTTGGGCTAATATCCACTTATCAGTGAGTGCATACCATGTGTGTTCTTTTGTGATTGGGTTACCTCACTCAGGATGACACTTTCTAGTTCCATCCATTTGCCTAAGAATTTCATGAATTCATTGTTTTTAATAGCTGAGTAGTACTCTATTGTGTCAATGTACCACATTTTCTGTATCCATTCCTCTGTTGAGGGACATCTGGGTTCTTTCCAGCTTCTGGCTATTATAAATAAGGCTGCTATGAACATAGTGGAGCATGTGTCCTTATTACATGTTGGAGCATCTTCTGGGTATATGCCCAGGAGTGGTATAGCTGGGTCCTCAGGTAATACTATGTCTAATTATCTGAGGAGAGGAGAGGCCGTTGGTCCCATGAAGGCTCAGTGCCCCGGTGTAAGGGAATGCCAGGTCAGGAAAGTGGGCGGGGCGGGGGGGAGGCTGGTGAGCAGGGGGAGGAGGGATGGGTTTGGGGGTTTTCAGGAAGAAAACGAGGAAAGGGGATAACATTTGAAACGTAAATAAAGCAAATATCTAAGAAAAAATTCTCCCAAACTATTTTTCATACTTACTCTTCATGTATTTCAATAACAGTGTTAAACATAGAATCTGAATCTCTTTAAAAGCAGTGCAGATTGGCGCATATTTGGTGAACAGAGCCGGCAGAGCCCAAAGCATGCCAGTCTACAAAAACAATAATGGTCTTGGCATCCACCTGGTTTCTGACTTTCTGACTTTTGGTTTACAAAATAAATCAATCCCCATTTCTTGTTCGCGTTCTTGGGCTCCTGATTTCCCCTGTGTGCCGGAATTGAGAACTTCCTCTGCAGTTTGGTCCTGAACCCATTTTTTTTTTACCCCAACATTTGTTTTTTGATTAAGTTATTATTATTTTTTCTTAACCTTCGAAATTTTCCTGCGGTTTTGGTCTAAAATGATTTTTTTTTTTTTGGTCAACCTTGTATTTCTGATAACAACTTTCTTTAACATTCATACCAATCATGTGAAGCCGGTTCATAACCTGCGTGGCGTCTGGAAGTAGTTATTTTTAAGTGACTTTATGCTGAAACACAGTCATATTTTTGTAGGGAGGCTGTGATCTGTTTTTAATTTACAACAGTTTGAAGCCATATTGACTCTCTTTTTTTTTTTTCTGCTGATAATCAACATTTCCCTTTTATGGCAAACACAGTCTGCTGATTAACCTCTTGGCTTCCCTTACCATGGAGTGCCAATGGCTTTATTTACCCCAATGGAATGTCGGTAGATGAGTCAGCCTTTAATTCTAGGGGGAAAACGAGAAGATGGTAGAGAGCTATAAATTATCTCGGTTCCATGGTAGAATTTAGTAGTCAATGGCTAGTGAAAATTCTGGCTTTGTCATGCTAGCTGGGTGGCCTTGGGTGTGTTACTTAAATTTTTTCTTTTCTTCCTTCCACTCTTCCTCTTCCTTCTCCCCTCTCTCTCTTTGCACAGTTTCTCATGACCAAGTCTCCCTGGTACTGGCACTCCCCACCCCTAGGGTGCTGTAAGGAGAACTAAGCAAGATTGAGCACCTTGGCACCCTGCCCCACCTCAGTATTTCGGGAACACTGTAAATATAACCCACTGTCACCATCGTGGCTTCTTGTTGTAGTGGTGGCCATAGCAACAGCATACCTGTGGCCTTTCTGCATACTGGCGGAGTGCCAAAGTTTCTCTCCAATCCAAGGGGCTCTACCATCCTGTTGACAGCATCAATTCAGCCCATTGATTATATTCCCTGTCCCCCATTCAGTGACAAGGATTTAAGTAGGTTCTGAGGTTGCTTGGCTGTTAGAAAGGTGGGATCCGTGCCCTTGCTAGAGTGTGTAACTTCCAATTCTGTGGATGGGGCTTCTCCATTAAAGAATTCTGGAGGTACGCACTTGAAGCCGTTGTGTGAGATGAAACAAGAAAGGTGTACAGTGCTATGAAGTCATGTCTTGTGGAGAGAGGAGGCAGCTCTGAAAATGGTTCAACCAAGAAGGGGAAGACACCTTAATCAGCTAAAGAGAGAACTTCAAAACACCTAAGGGGGAGGCAATGGCTAATGCAGATGTCCTGTAGGCTGGCTCTAAGAAATAAGGCACAGCCACGGATGGAGCCATGGTCCTTGGAAAAACCACAGGGCTAAGAGACTTCAAGGGTCATGCTGTATTGTCCCTCCAGAGAATATTGCCTTCCCCATAGATTACGCTATCCGCCTTCAGCCCCATCTCAAATTGGTAACTCTGAAAGGCCCGATGTTCCCTCTGGTACTACCAGAAACCCGCCCCGGGGTCTCCTCTGGTACTCTGCTTCATTGCAGACAGAAATAGTGAATTGGATAGGAATTTGGAACCGGTATATACAGTTGATTGTATTGTCTTAGCATTTAGCTGCCGGCCTTAAATACCTGTGGAGATGATACTAGAGGACATCCCAGATCTTACTAGTCAGTGATGTCCTGTGAATGGATTTCATTCTTATCTTCTTTATGTTGTTGATTGACCATGAAACTTGAAGGATTTTTTTTTAGGAAGATAACAATTCTGTGTTGATGTTAATTGTAGTCATTATTTTCAGATCTTATCATCCCAATAATAAAAAATTTCCTGCTACCTTTTTTTTTTTAATACTAGGAATTTTCTTTTTAAACAGCCTTGAAAAGTAACATTTTGGAAGGGAATTGTTACTGTTTGCACTGGGGCAATTTCCAGTGCAGTTTAAATAACTCTGTGACAGGCTTTCTTTCTTTATCTGTTTTCCTCCACACAATTTCTCTTGGTACAAACTTCTAATGACAACATTAAATTTTATCTTCCCTCTATTTTCTTGGCTAGTGACACTAGTGAATGATATTTGTATACTTTGTTTGTTTTTGTTGTTTTTTGGATTTGGTTTTTTGAGACAGGGTTTCTCTGTATAGCCCTGGCTGTCATGTAACTCACTCTGTAGACCAGGCTGGCCTCGAACTCAGAAATCCTCCTGCCTCTGCCTCTCAGAGTGCTGAGATTACAGGCATATGCCACCACTGCCTGACAATATTTGTATACTTTAACCAAACAAATACCTACTCCCCACAGCAACTCCCAAATAAAGCTGTTTTTTTTTTGTTTTTGTGTATGTGCATGTGTGTGTGTGCATGTGTGTGTGTGTATGTGTGTGTGTGTATTTAAGTGTGATCACATGGTGCTCAGCACAGAGGGCATGTAGAGCTCTCTCTTGCTTTCTGATGATCTCTCACCAGGATGGAATTCCTAGATTAGATTAGGAAGGCTGCCCAGTAAGCCCCAGAGGTCTGTCTTTCTGTCTCTATTTTTGCCATAGGGGAAATACAAGCATGTACTACTGTCCCTGGCTTTTGAACTGTGAGATCTGGGACTCAAACTCAGCTCCTCACGCCTTCCAGGAAAGCACCTAATAGGCTGTACTATTTCCCAGCCCCAAGCTGCTCTTTTTGTATATTTTAGATAAAACCATTGAGGGGTAGAGAGGTTAACCATCCTCAGAGTTTCCCCCTGGGCAGTGCCTAGATTTAATTGAGTGAGTGTCTCCCTTACCTGTTGTACTCTCACCTCTTTTTGCCCTCTAAGCACAAAGCAATGTAGTCTACAAACTTGTAATTCAGGGCCAGGAAAGACCCAAACATGCTAAGAAGGAGTCCTTGTCTAGGAAACCATTACCCATTTACTTCTACCAAACAGCAGGTGATTTTTTTTTTTTATGTGCTACTGTATCAGGTTCAATAGATTCTGGCAGATAAATCTTTATAATGAAGTTCTCAGGTCTCTAAAAGCGAAATGATCATTAATCATGTGAAGTCCTGGTAACCTGAATCTAATGTCTCAGCAGCAATAATCCCACTAACCACATGATGGCTCATGGTCAGGGACAAACAAAAACGGGGCAAGAAAGGACTGAGTGAATCTTGTCGGATGATTATGACTCCACTCCTCTGACCCTGTCAAGCAAGATCTGAGACTACTCTTGTTTTTACGTGTATGAGTATTTTATCTACATGTCCACATGCATACCACATACATGCGTTGGTGCCTGTATCTGCCGGAAAAGGATATGAGATGCTCTGGTGTTGGAATTGGACAGCTGGGAAATGAAGCCAGGTCCTCTGTAGGAAGGGCAAGTGGTCCTGACTGCTGAGCTGTGTCTCCTGCCCCTTTCAGAGGATGTTTGAAGAGATGAAAGAGTCACTAATAGAGGTGACTTGATTATAATAAGACCATGAGGTATTTCAGATGACTGGGTAACTTATTAACAACAGAACTTTGTTTTCTACTATGGAAGCCGGGAGTCAGAGATCTGGAGATTCTGGAGAAGAAGGACCCTCTCTGGGTTTCAAACTGTGGTTTCTTTCAGTGTTGAGTAGAATGGGATATGACAGGTCCTCCCCACCCCTAAATGGGCACAAAATCCTTCTGTGCCTTCCTGACTTAACCGCCTCCCCAAAGGTGCTCCCTCCTCAAATCACCACTTGGACTTTCCATCCTGGCTAAAATTTTCCATCTGCCAGCCCACACAGGTTGGATGTTTTGGTGTCTTCTGATTAAACTCAATTGGAAATGCAATACATTCTTATTATATCAAAAGGGTCATTTGATATAGAGTGCTTTCTGCACAGGGACCTGCTATCTGGCACATAAATTCCATCAGGACTGAGGTACTCACTTAATAGATCCGCAGTCATGGTGCTTACTATAGACCCGAAGCTAGGGATTTGTCAGGGTAGGATGCCTGCCTGCCTGCCTGCCTGGAGCTCATGCTATAGAGTGAGGAAATAAGATGGAGGTGCTGAGATTTTGTGTGAGGGAGAAGTGTTAAGGAAAGCCAGTCAGTCACCAGCCATGGAGAAGCGGGGTAGGAATTCCATATTGTATGTTCTGGAAAATTCTTACCAAGAGTGGCATGTGAGTGGGAGGAGGAAAGGACTCTGAGTGGACAGAGGGAAAAGCATTCTGTGCAGAGGAAGCGAGCATCCATGGTGGCATGGAGTGCTAATTCTGGTGTTTCAGGATTGGCCCTCAGACTGGTCCAGCCGGTGTTCCATGAACCCTGAGAGACGGAGTCTAGAGCAGAGGGTGCATGTGGTGTGTAACGATCATGGGACTCGTGTGTTATCCCCATGCTGGCCACAGTGAAAGCTTTCCTTTCATAGGAATCACCCAAGGGTCCTGAGAAGGGAGGGAGGGATACCCCTTCATAGTGGGTGATCCATTTGCCATGTGTGCCTGGCTCGTTGTTCTAATAGGGACGGCAGGACACTGGACGGCAGAACTGTTTTCCTGCTACTGGTGTGTGTGGAGAAAATATTACAGAGGTGCACGTTCATAGCGGTATGAATAACCTTTCTCAAGGTCAAGATGCCTCTTTCTAATTTGTCCGCTGTGGCCTTCTTCCTGTGATGGAGTAAGGTCTCCCATGGGTCTCTTTGAAGAGGGAGAAAAGTTAAGAGTCAGGTCACATTTTGATCTCTATTGTGATTCTGAGATCTCCTGACCCACCCCTTACAGAATGAAAACCATGCCTCTCCTTTCTCTTCAGACCAGAGTCAAGGCAGCTGGTGTCCCCAGAGTCTTAATCTCATTACTTCCAGCCCCAGCAGTCAAGATGCTGTCCATAGAGCCCTGGGCAATCATAAAAGGGAGATGCTTGGCTGTTGCTGACTTCTTGGTCCCCTGGCTGCCAGTGCTATGTCAGCAGCAAACACTCACTAATTACTTGCAACTAGGACAGCTTCCCAGTTAGTTTGTGCAGCTGGGTTTGTGTCCCCCAACCCCCTCTCCTGAAGAATGGGTCTCTTATAGCCCAGACTGGCCTCAAATTCACCGTGTAGCCATGGATGATCTTGAAGTTCTAATTCTCATGCCTTCATCTCTCAAGTGTTGGGTCTGTAGGCATGCATGGCCTTGGCCAACTCTACAATACCAGGGATAGAACCCAGCGTCTCAAGCACACCAGGCAAGCTCTCTAGCAAGTGAGTCTCTCTCTAGTCTCTCTTTAGTGTCATGTAAGACTGAGCCATTACAAGGACTTGGTGCATAAATCTGCTGTATTTTCATTCAAAGCATATATGCACTTACCTTATTCATGTCCAGTGCTAGGGGCCAGCCCCAGAACCTTCCACATGCCAGGTAAGCTCTCTACTACTGAGGGACACCTGAGACTTACATGGAACTTATTTTTCTGGGTGGATAGAAACTGATTTCTAGAAATGGTGGGATGCCTTTTAGATTAAAAAGGGAAGTAAAATTGAGTAATGAGGCAGGTCTGAAGTTCTTTGGAGAACCGATGGGAGGCGGTACTGTGTCGTGTAGAGGTGTCATGGGAATAATAAGTGGCGATTTAACAGAGTTCTACCCAACAGAATTATCCGTGCCATCTAAATATGGCCACAGCTCCCTTGAAGTGTGTGACAGAGGCAACCAATCATTTTTATTAAGGTCGTGTAAAAGACTCAGTTTTCTTTTGAGAGGACATCCCATGTCTCCCAGACTGACCTCAGACTCACTATGTAGCTAAGGATGACTTGTGGCCTGTCTCTCTCTACCTCCCAAGTGCTCAGATGACAGGCGTGCATTGCCATACATTTCGTGCGGTTCTAGAGGTAGACCTAGGGATTTGCTCATGTTAGCCATTCCACCCCTGAGGTAGATCCTCAGCCTCGCTAATCAAGTGTAAGTATGCCTGTAGCTGCTGACTGCTGTAGTAGAGGATTGTCTGCAGGACACCACCGGGCTTTGAGACTCATTACAGATGGAGGAAGATGGGACTGGAGGTTTGGGTTTGTGTATCGTTTCTTTGCTCTCCCCTACTCAGCATGCATAGCTAAATCCTGGTGAGTCCCTCTCTCTCCTTGAGTTCACTCTGTCTGAACCATTGCTTATTGCTTTTTTTTCCTTGTTGCTGTCTCTTGCGGAAACCCAAACAACCGTTTCTGATGGTTTCTTGGTTTCAGTTCCTGTTGCTTTGTGTCTTCCATTGACTTGCAATTTCAGCCGCTCTTTCTAAAGGCCTGTGTGTGTGTGTGTGTGTGTGTGTGTGTGTGTGTGAGAGAGAGAGAGAGAGAGAGAGAGGAAGAAGCAGCAGTAAGAATTCTTAACTCCCCTACCATCTCTCAGCCCAACAGCCACTCTTTAAAATCCCCACCTACTGTGTCTACCCTGTTCTCACACTGAACCCCAGTGCCCTTTGAAGGCACAAATCTCACAGAGTTTTGGGCTCTTTACTGCCAGTTATAGAACTCTGCCTACTTCTATGTCAGCTGAATACAAGAATTTGTTAGCAATGCTATTTTGATTTTGAGTTACACGTGAATACACATGATGTCATTATAAAGGGCTAGTGCTTCTAGACAATTCTTCTCTCCTTTATTTTCTACTCTCAATAGCAGGTACACGCCAGTGCACATGCCCCTTCTACGCTTGAGAGGTCAGATCGCTGCAGGGCGCTGAGCCCCTCCGCCTCTCACCTCTGCCTCTCACCTGGCACTCCATTTTCCTTCTGGCTCACCTGGCCAGCTCTAGCCTCATTAAAGGCTGTTTGGACACACACTCCCTCTTTATAAGAAACCCTCTCAGGAATTTGTTAGTGTCCCTTCATCGGTCTTACAGACTTCTGGGTGGTGCGGGGTGGGGAGAAGGGGGGCTGCTGAGGAATTTCTGTTTCACTCTTGGTCTCCTCAGTCTGAATCCCCACACCCTGAGGGCAGTGGCCAGCCCCAGCCAGGTTTCATTCCTTAAACCCACTGCTTAATCCACTACAAATACTCAATATTTGTCCCACAAATGAGTCTGACAGTTGCACACTGGCATGGGGGTTGGGGAGAGGTTTCTGACCGCAACTCCTTTGCAAAGAAAGAAAACAAGAACAAACAAGGTTAAGACCAAACCTGTGTAAGGGATAATCAACACTGAGTTTGGGCTACTCCATACTCACTGTTAAATTTCATCCCCAACTTTATGCCTAAAGGTAAGTACACTTTGTTGGCCGATAACAACTTTAATAGAAGCTGCTGCTGATCAAACGCGCTTTCTAGCCACCAGCCATTTTCAGTTAGCACCCACTTAATTCAGAATTGATTATTCATCAGGCAAGGTCATGGGTGCTGGGGAGTTATGGTTGCAAACACTGGGCTAGAGTTTACATGGTAACCTCCTCTCTGAGCCCCTTCTCCAATAGCCACTGGGTCCCCTCTCCCCGAGGGCCATCAAGCGCATGTCCCTGTTACCCTCTGCACTGGTCATGAAGCCATGTGCATAATGTGTTTTGTACAGGTGCCACATGCTCTTCCCAATGGTCACCCATCTATTTCTCAATCTGGGGGATGGTGGTTGATTGGTTTTGGATTTGTGTTGATCATTTATATCTATTTTCAATAGAAATATAATTTACCATTTGTATTGCATACACACACACACACAAAAGAATCACAATATTGCCAATTTTTCCCCCTGGTGCAGGACAGTAAGCTGAGCTACTGGGGAGCCTGAGGCAGGAGGAATACATGGTCAAAACCAGCAACCGTACATTTGTGAGACTTTGTCTCAAAATCCAATGGGAGAAGACTTAATGGTAGCTGGGAGTGTAACTCAATGTTAGAGGGCGTGACTATCGACAGAGAGGCCTCAGGTTTTATCCATTGCATTGGGGGAAAGAAGGAGAGAGAGAAATGAATACCACTGTGTTTTTAGTCAATGAATCAACACAGAGGACAGATCCTGGCTGTGCAGAAGGTACCTGTCTGCATGCTTTAGATATTTTAATCTTACTCTTTAATGTCAGAACGAGCTGATGTCCTTCACTTAGCACACGTGCTTGTTGGAGAAACTGAGGCACAAATAGTATCTCCCCAGAATCAGAGTTCATCGAAGCAGTACGGTTAAGTTTTGGCTCCCAGGCATATGGCAAGGCTGCAGTGCCGTCCGAAGCTAATGCTTGCAATTAGCTGATGAGGGATAAACACTCTGCATAGGTGAGCCCAGCCTTGCTGTGCTCCTGCGGGAGAAGGCCAGAGACAAACCAGTTTAGGAAAGAACTCCAGAAAGGCCAGCTGGCAGACTGAACAGTAGTACAAGGAAGAGGGGTGGGTCCAGATGAGGATGGGGAAAACAAGGAAAGCCGGCTCCTGGCTATTTTCTATCCAAGCTGTACAGATGTTGAAAGGAGAGTAGTCATCACTGGCTAAACAAACGCACTGCTGGATAGAAAGGGCCTGCTTGGTTTACACCCTGCATGTTGATGGACAAATGAGATACTGGCTGTCATTTTAGGTCATGAGCTATCTTAGCTATGGCTAGAGAATCTAATAAAACCTTGTTTATGGAAGATAAAGAACTCACTATCCTGGTACTGATTCATGCTTGCCTGCCTGCCTGCCTGCCTTCCTCCCTCCCTCCCTCCCTTCCTTCCTTCCTTCCTTCCTTCCTTCCTTCCTTCCTTCCTTCCTTCCTTCCTTCCTTCCTTCCTTCCCACCTTCCTTCTCTTTTTGAGACACAGTTTCTCTGTGTAGCCCTGCCTGTCCCAGAACTCATTCTGTAGACCAGGCTGGCCACCAACTCGGAGAGATCTGCCTGCCTCTGCCTCCCCAGTGCTGGAATTAAAGGCGCGTGCCACCACCTACTGGTGGTGCTGATCTTCTTAATACTGATAGGCAGCTCATAACTCCTCCTAAATGAATGGTACGGCAGCAGAAGCAATCCCCCAAAGACATTCTACATCAAAGTATGAAAATAGGGACTTTGGAGGAGGTGGCTCAGTTTGTAAAGTGCTTGTCATACCAGTACGGGGACCTGAGCTCCGACTCCCAGCATCTACATGGGTAGATGTGACAATGTGCACTGAGAGCCCCAGCACAAAGGAAACAAGAACAGAGGACAGCCTCTCGTCCTTGCTGGCCAGTTCGTCTGGCAGCAACACAGAGCTCCAGCTTCAGTGAGAGCCTGCCTCACAAAGGGGGAAAGCGATAGGAGAAGATACCCAGCATCCTGCTCTAGACTTTCATGCATTTCATACGCGTGCACAGCCACACTTCCACATGCACACACCCACATCCTGCCCCCGTGTGGATGCTCTTGCATAAAATGTGTTTTGAGATTTCTTCCAAGAATCCGGCTGCCCTTTTTATTTTTATTTTTATTTTTTTAGTAATGTAGTAAACCCAGACATATCAGGTGTGTTAGGATACAATTTACCCCATGACCAGGGTGACCTGAAGCATTTAATATTTGAGAAGGGGAGGAAAATCATGTAAATTGATCCATGTCAGCCTGATATAACCGTATGACAGGAGACAGACATGAGCCAAAGCTTAGCGATAAAGCCACCCCTCCCCACCCTCCTCTCCCACGACTTTGTGCTTGTAACCTGAAGAGAATTTGCCTGACAACTGAGTAAGGATGTCTTTGTCAGCAAGGGTCAGGAGAAGCCTGGAAATCCTTGCCCACAGTCAGCTGTTCCTCAGTTGCATTAGTGGCTTCAGTTTTGAGTTTCCTTAACATACCTTATCGACCTCTTTCTAAACCTAAACCGGGATGGAGGATCCCGGTTTAATTTGATGCATGTGGCCTTTTGCTGGTTCTGCCAGCCAGCCAGCCCACCCCCCCTTCCTCCCAGCCTCTGCCTAGAGCAACGATGTTGATGATTCTACGAGTGTAAGTCACCAAATAGAAACCCGGATTGCTTAAAGGCTGCTGGAGTTTGTTTCTGCATGAAAGCCCCTAGTATTTGCAAGCACGCAGACTCCACAAGGTTAAATAAACTCTGCTTCTATTTCAGCTTTCTAGAAAGCTCTGTTTATCCGCCTCCTCCTGTTTACAGTGGCCGTCTGTTGATTGCACAACACAGGCCCATGACCACGCAGCCTGCCTTCGGAGAGTCGCATGTAAATACCCAAGGAATATTAAAAAGAACAGCTTGAGCAGGCAGCGCAGAGCCAGAGATCCTCATGGAGCAGAGTCAAAATTTGAATCTAGGTCCAGACTCAAAATCTCGGCTCCTTTTCCTTTACTTGGTATCGATTCCTTGTGCGTACGCCAAGGTGTTTTAGGGATTACATTTATATGTAACATACCCAGGGTGTTCGCTTTCTGCCACGTGGTCTGGCAGATGCCAGAGACAGAGAAGGAAATGCCTCCGCCTTGACTCGGCAAGCCAGGCATGTATTAAATATAAGAGATTCAATACAGGGTTGCGTGAGGACAAAGGTCACAGAGTTAAAACGTCTGCGGGCTCTGAAGAGGGTGGGAGAAGGGCGACTTTGAACGGGGAGCTCCCTGCCTTAACCATAGGTTTATTTTGCATCATCTTGTCACCTGCTTATGCTCCTGAATTAAGACAGTTCTTGAATTTAAGATGGAGGTGGGCCATTCAATCACGTCCACCTTTTCTACTAAATAGACAAGAAAATGGAATTGTTGACAAGGTTTTACTATGTTGCCAATCAGTTTTGACCTGTTTGAGCATACTTTATTCTTCCTGAATCCCATTTCCTGCCTCCAAGAAATCAGGGAAACAGACTTCCCGATTTCATATATCCCTTAAGCCTACGATTATTTTCCTTGGATTTACCTTAAGGCAGGGGACACAGAAGGGCAGAAGATAAATAACCGGTGAAAATTAAGACCAGCTATCACCAACACGGTGGTCATCTCAGGTGCTCCCATACACGCGTGGGATCACTTGGGAGTCCAGTCAATCACATAGCCCTTCGGCGCAGTTACCCAGTGAGTTGACGCCACGTAGTAGACTTCCTCCCATGTCTAACAGCTGGTTACTGGCATGGTTTCCAACTCTCACTGTCTGTTTAACAAATGAATGCTGTCAGTTCCAAGGGAAGCAGGGCAGGGCGGGGTGGAGAGCTTGACATAGCCCATCACCACTACAGAAACAAGTGAAAACATATGTCTTCCCAGTCGTAGGTCAGCAGGCTGCTGGCTTGGGAACAGGGAGCATCCATGGTTCCTAAAACGATTCTCCGGTATCTTACAAACATAGCAGACGCTATTTACAAAGTTCCAGCTGAGATGGATAGTGTGTATCAACTCTTCCTTCTTGAAAAAGTAACTGTTTTCAGGAAGCTAGTGCTGACTGCCAACCATGGGAATTTCTGTGTAGGAAACTTAGATGTTAAGAGGGCAATTTAAAAAGCAATGGTACCAATACTCAATCACTTTCTGTTGAATGACAAGGAGTTAGAGTTTTCCTATATCCATGGCTGCCAGTCTTAAATAAGGGAGTGTTCATCCTAATGAATGTGAAAGGGACCGTTTCAAGCATCAATAGTCAAACACCGTGTTTATAATGTTTAGGATTTAAAGAAGAAAACCTGATGTGTGTGAACGCCATCATAGTAAGGCCTAGCAAACTGGATGGTGGGTGATGTGTGCTCATCATGCCAGCTTCTGTCACGTTTCATGATAGTATCTGGCAGGTGTGACCTTCATTGTTCTGGGGGAGTGTGGTGGTCAGAGGATCCCAGCAATGTGGGTACCTGCTAGGGTTTTCTATAGCATGAATTGGTTCTCGCAGCATTGCAGAGTTCCTGCTGGTCCCTCATTGGACAAGAATTCAGACCCTTAGTGGGGCTCTGCCCTAACTTCGTATGCCCACGGGATTCTATAGGTGCCATCATGCACTCAGCAAAATTTACGCATCATGCCCAAGCTCTGTGCCAAGCTAAGGCACAAAATCAAGACCATTTACCTCTGCCTTGCCAGGGGATTTATGTTACAAGGATTAGGAAGAAACTAGAGAAACAGTCACACACACACACCCTGCACTAGTGTGGGGTGACTAGATGACTTGTGTAAGGAATCTGTAAATCAGGAAGATAAACTGGAAAGTGGGTGCTTCTGATTGAGTGCTTGTGTGGGTCTCCCAGAGTAGCATCACCCCTTAAATGTGGGTATCGAGGTCTTTAGTCTTCTGTCTCTTCTCCTAGTTTCATTTCTGCTGCTGTGATAAATACTCTGACAAAAAGCAACAAGGGATTTGTTTCAGCTCTTATAACCTACCTATCACTATGGGGAAGGCACAGCAGCAAGAACTTTTAACAACCCACCCACATCACACCCACATGTCCCTCTCTCGTTTGCACTTAGCTTGACTTTTCTACTCGTTTACAGCCGTGGGCCACCTGTCTAGAGAATGGTGCTGCCTGCAGTGGGCTGGGCCCTCTTAATCAAGTAATAGTCAAGATGGTCTCCCACAGGCCAATCTGATTTATACACCCTTTAATTGGGACACCCTTCGCAGATGACTCTAGGCTGGGCCAAGTGGACAGTTAGAGTTGACTAGGGCACTTGGCTAGCTTAGCGGCTGGCCAGGTAAGGCTTTTGTAGGATATGATGTGACTGTCGTCAAGCAGAGCAGTCCAGGCTATATCCTGAAAAAGCAGTGAGCCAACCATCTCTGGATCCACAGATAGTCTTACTATTACCTCAGGCACCTGCTGCTCTTTCTTCATACCTCTTGATGTGAAAACATCAAGGAGAAGAGAGAGAAGGGTAACCACTGGGTTTTAACATCTCTTGACCTTACCCCTCGTTTCTGACACAGGCCCACACTTACTTTCCTTTAAGTCTTCCCGATTTGTTTGAAGCAACAAGAATACCCAGTAGTTAGGACTCTGGGCTATACGATGGTGCAGTATAGATGTAGTTTTCTTTTTAAAATTCTGACACTTCAATGGCTGTCTCTTTCCCAGAGTCACATCCTCCAGAATTCTCATAGGATACATGTTTAAAGCTGAGCCTTGGGGTGAACACCTTTAATCCCAGCACTTGGGAGGCAGAGGCAGGCAGATCTTTGAGTTCTAGGCCAGCCTGGTCTATAAAGTGAGTTCCAGGACATCTAGGGCTAGATAGAGAAACCCTGTCTCAAAGAAAGAAAAAGTCTTTTCAATGCCTTTAATTCTCTAAGGGAAGGGCTATTGTTATTCTCGTTTTACGGACCAGGGACGTGAGTTTGGAGAGATATGGGAACATCCCAAGGAGATGAGGAAAAAGATAAAGAAGCATTTGAACATTGCAGAATCCAAGACATTCATGCCTCTCACTACCTTTGCATTGGTAAGGACACTTAGGGACTATTGACAGTGTCTATTTATACTTCGTTGAAGTACCTGGCAGCTGCTGGAAGGAACTTTAGTGTCTGTATACCCATGTTTGATATATTATTTCTATCTTGATGGTTATATAATAGAGCTGCTGTGGTAAACTTTGGAATAACTTGGCCCACAGTCACAGTGTGGAGCAATATGGCAGACAAGGGGGAAGCTGTTGACATACCCTCTTAGTCCTTCCCTGGATGGACATGGTCTTGGGATGCCACTGTTTAATAGTAAACAGCAAGTCAAATGCATATTGGGTCTTTCTGGTGCTATAGCTGCCAGTGTATCATCCATGATCTTATAAGTTAACCTCAATGGACTCACATTAGCAAGAGTGAGATGCACCTAACAGTATACCAACCTAGAAATTGTGTATGTGCACACGTGTGTATGTGTGTGTGTGCGCGTATGTATGTGCTTGTGTGTATGTGTGTGTATGTATGTCATTGTGTGTATGTATGTGTGTGTATGTATGTCATATGTGTGTGTATGTATGTGTGTGTATATGTGTGTGTGTGTGTGTGTGTGTATGTGTATGTATGTTCATGAGGATAGACTCCTGTATCAGCCTTCATCTTCCACTTAGTTTGAGTCAGAGTCCCTTGTTGGCCATAGCATATGCCAGGGTCCTGTGAGCCTCTGGGATTCTGGAGTCTTTGCTATGGGGGCACTGGGATTTCAGCCTATACATACTACTACACATGCTTCATATATGTCTTAGGAATCTGAACTCTGGTCCTCATACTGAGGCAGCAAGCATTTCACTCATGAAGACTTCTCCCCAGCGCCCAAATCTGGAAATTCTTAATCTCCACCTAAATAGTATTGTGAGTCTATCCCATGAATGTTGAGATAAACGAATTGATGGGAAATGGTAATATTTTGTTGAAATATATACTCCCCTGCCTCCTCCCAAAAGTACAGGAGATATTTTCCTGTTGACAACAACAGAGAATCTTGGATATCTCATCTCTTTTTGGAATACATGTGTACACCCTTGCGTCTGTCCAGGGCATCTTTCCTATTGCCTCTGCATGTATGGATGACAGAGTTTCTGTTTAGATCTCCTTGAATTAATGTACTTTGTAGAAAATGCAGTAAGCTACCCATGTTGGTCATCTCAGGGCATAATATCAGCAGGTGTCCTCTTCTTGGCCCAAGCAGTGGTCCAGATGAGCCACTTGTTTTTTCCTGGGATTTAGTAAACAGTTTATGGTGAATCAGTTCATCACAGTTCCTCAGCTCCTTGGATTTATGTCTTCAGAGAGAGCCACTATCTCTCTGTCTTTGTCTCTCTTTCTCTATATGTATATCTGTATCTCTCTCTCTCTGTATATATATATGAAAATGTTTATGGATTTTTGTCCAGAAACAAGAATGTGTGTGTGTGTGTGTGTGTGTGTGTGTGTGTTTGTGTGTGTGTGTGTGTGGCATAGCACACTGTGGCTAAGGATCAACATTTTTTCGCTCAGGGAAGCTCTGAGTTCTGGTACTACTGTTTAGGAGACGAAAATACTAAACACAGCAGCAGACGCTTAGAGCCTTCGAGCCCATCCAGGGAACAGCAACACTACCACGTCACCTCTCAGCTCTGCCGTTCTCTTGATAATCTTCCGGAATGTCTGTGTCATTCCACCCAAATCCTTCCGTAAATCTTCTTGCCTCTGGACAAAAATCCATAAACATCTCCATCCCACAGGCTGTCCTCCGTGGAAGACTGCTGCAGCTTTTGCTCCTCAGACCGGTACTTCTCTCTGTCATTTTCCTTGTTCCCTGCCTCCAAATCACAGATTTTTGTTTCAATACTGACCACTTTTTCTTAAGCCTTTCATTTAATCTGACCTAGGAAATTGCCTTTAGTGTGGCACTAGACATATTATGCAGGGATGAATCAGTTATCTAATTTTTACTACAATGGTTTGGATAAAATGATATATCTTTAAAAGGAATGACCATATAGGATGCCGGAGAGTTGGCCCGGGGCCTAAGGGCACCTCGTTAGTCATGCGGATCCAGCTGCAGTACCCAGCACCCGCATGGTAGCTCACAACAATCTGTAACTGTAATCAAGGGGATCTGATGTCCCCAGGGACCACACACACACACACACACACACACACACACACACGCGCGGTGTACATAGGGGCAAAGCACCCATACATATAAAATACAATCCTAACAAGTTAAAGGAAAGACCATCTCTGTCGAAGAAACCACATTTTAAAAGTGATTCTGGTTGGGATAAAATTAAAAAGTGAAAATGAACTTGATGATGATTACAGAGGTAGATGATTGGTAGGCCTTTACCAATATTTTCCGGCGAGCCTTCTGGGAGCCGTCTGGTTGTTCTTGTCAGTTACTCAGTAAAAACTAAGGGGGAATGATACTGCCAGTAGAGCTGCTAGTATTCTCATTCAAGAGATTTGTTTAAGGTCTATGCAATCATTTCATCCAGGTCTATGCAATCATTTCATCCAGGTCTATGCAATCATTTCGTCCGTAGCTCTGCTTCAGCTGTAGCACATCATTAGTCCATTAGGGTGTCCTTGGGTTGGGGGGAGGGTGCGTAGCTAAAGGCCCAGGGATACAAACTGAAAAGGGAGCTTATAACTTCCTGGCTTTCATTACTCTTAAAGGTCGTTCACACTGGGCTTTCAAAAATGAAATAAGCTCCCAGTCACCATAACTTTATCAGGAGTCTTTCCTTTCTTCTTGTCTTTAGAACTTCCAAGAGAATTGAAATCTCATCTTTGGAGAAAGCAATGCATATTTTCCCTGAATATTTAATATGCATAAATATATAATATATTTATAAACATAAAAATAATATATAAACTACATGTGTGAAATATATGTAATATAATATATATTCATATTCATATATATAGACAGCTAGTTTTATTGAATAAGGGTTTGATTAGAAACATGAGCATCTCTTAAAAGAACTATTAATATATTTATTATCTTAATCACACGTTTATTAATTTAACCACCAATATACTGTGTTTTTTTTTTTTTTATTTTGCTGCTTTTTCTTTCTTTTTGGACCGAAGAACTGTTTTCATTTTGACTAATGAAGTACTCAAGGTTTTAAAAAAATTATTGAATAATACTAATAATCTAAAGTAAAAAGAATAAGGTATCAAAATAGTATAGTGGCCTATGGTTAGGATGTATTTTTAAATTTAGTGGTTTAGCCTGTCTCTTTACAATTGAGACAGAACACACCTTGCATGCTGGTATTTCTGCAGAGCCCAGTAGGGGGCACCATACCTGCCACCATCTCTGCTTTTCTCAGTGGAGGGAAGAGACAGTTGGGTATTGATCTTTCTTTTTCCTGATTAATACCATTTTGTTTTGCTTATCTCTTTGTTATTTTGACAAATTCTTCACCTTTCATGGTTTATGATGTCACCAGCTCAGCGTACTGGAGCCCTCTTCTGTCCTCTCTCTGTCCAGGGACACCTAGACTGTCTTATTGGCTTTGAAGGTCACCTTGGTCCCAGCCTTCCAGCTTGCCCCCACTTTTTCATTCCTTAGTTCTGTGAGGCCATCCCTGCATTCTGTCCAGTGTTTCTCTGCCTGGATCAGGAAATACCTTATGGTCTCAATGAACATCACTGTCCTCAGAAAAGCTTGCCTTGTGTATAACCCCTACCCACCCCGCCCCCAACTCTTTGTTATTTCCAGTAGAATCCTAGTCTTCTCTCCCAGAAACACTGTATCCTGCACACTAATGAATATTTTATTTTCATTTGTAATATCTTCAAGCTTCCTCTGTGTGTGTGTGTGTGTGTGTGTGTGTGTTTACACTGTTGAATTAGAAGCCACAGGGGACCACAATCCACCTTGTTCACCATATTTAGGCAGAAGGTGGCATTGATTTAGTTAAGTATAAAAGGCTTCACACTCCCAAGACATAGATGGTTCAATTTAGATGCCCCGTGCCTGTATTTTTAAACTGTAATTTGTGTCTTTGCTTAAATTACATTGCTTTTCATCAGATTCCAGGGAAAGAAGATTCTCCTTTCTTAATTATCTAGCACAATGCAATCCCTCTATCGTGATGAAGAATTGTTTTAGACATTTCCTACTGAACTGAAGTGTGTAGGACCAATGTTTGTCCCAACACAGGCCCATCAGCTGACGTGGGCAGTCAGCAGGGGACATCTTTACACTCCCTCCTGGAGAGGCCTGCAGGGTTCTTTTCATAGATGTCCACTCAGGAGAAGCTGGAGTCTGGACTTAGGCATAGAAAAGCATTTCAGACCCAATAGAAAGTACAGCGGGCATTTATTAGGAGAATGTTTTAACATAGATTAAAGTATGGAGATTGATACAAATAGAAGTAATGTGGGGCCAGGGGGTAAGGCCTACTCCTATGGGTGTGGAGTTTTTAAGGAGTCCCACTTAAGTGTCTGAACAGCACCCACAAACTCAATTTGGGTGTCTTTTAAGTTACATCTCAAAGGATTGCTAAGAACCCCCCCTCCCTTTCTAGCCTCTTTCTTGATAATTGGGATTAAAGGAAGGCTCCAGGGATGCCTTTGATGGGATTAAATCTGGTACCGATAAAACCCCTGCCCTTAAGGGGGCATCATGCATTTCTTTTAGTGCAAAAGGGTTTTTTGAGACTCGTGGAAAATTGAAGCCGGGGAAGGACATCATGGGGAATGTTGCTATTTTAATCCCCATACTTACAATGTCTCTTTATAAAGGCAACATTGTTTCAGAGCAAATGATGTCCCCTGTGCTGTCATCCTCGCTTCCACCAGCCTCCAGGGAGAAGAGCTCCTCCCCCTCCCCCTCCCCCTGTCCAGTTAGCCGCTCACACCTTTCTGCCCTGCCTCTTGATGACCAGTTTGTCTATGTCTCAACATAGAAATGCCCCTTCTGCCTTTGAGCAGCCTAGAGTCTTTGTGAATTAGGAAGGAAAAAAAAAGAGAGAGAGAGAAAGAAAGAAAACTTCCAAACTGGCGAGTCCGGTCCAGGCACTTACGGGACTTTAAGGATATTAGTTAAAACCACGTAAGGAAGTGGGGCAAGGTGGAGGACTTTTGAGGCATTGTTTTTCATTCAGTAATGCCTATCTAGGGAGGGCTGCCAATGGTGTCTTTTGTCTACGCATAGTTTAGAGGAGGGGCCAGTGTGGCTTGGAGGAGAGAGTATTCTGCACAGGAAGCGGAGACCCAGGATTCCTCCTGCTCTTGGAGCTGGGATCTCCTTTCACTTCCCAAGCCTGGTTTCCTTCCTTTCTCCTGATGGCCTGCCCTCAGCCTAGTCTCCACTCTCACACACACGTTTGTTGACTAAGAAACAAATATTGGTCATCGGTTAGCATGCCAAGTACAACGGGGCTTCCTGTGTGGTCCGTATTATTAACAGATATGTTATATTAGCTACGGAAACACTTGGATTTTATTCCTTTCATTGGAGAGAGATGGGAAGACATCAGACGGTGTGGCTTGTGATGCTTTTGGAAGGACTACCTGTTGGTAGTCCCCTTCTCTGAAGGGACATCAGAGCTTCTCCAAAGACGTGACATAGCAGCCGAGACCCCAGCCCGTAGCATTGCAACATTCCACTAACCACCTGGATGACTAAAGAAGAAAGTTCGAGGAAGCTCTGGTGTAATGTGCATGGGTCCGAGACACCTACTGGGGGTTATCAAAGAAGTTACTGGAAGATTTCAAAGGAAGAACATAACTTATGAAACAGCCAGTTTGTGGGAAAGAAGTTCAAAGTGAAAAAAAAAAAAAAAGATGTTCTGTTGAGGAAGGTATGGAGAGAGACGGGACCGACGAAGCCAGTAGGAACTATGGGGATTTGTGGAGCCAGCGACCTATGAATGGTAGAGAGTGCTATACATGTTGATTTATCTTTAATGAGAATTCCAGGCAGTGTCAGGGACTAGGTAGAAGGCGTCAAGATGAAAGATGGAAGTTTCTAGACGCATGACCTGAACTAGGTGTAGGGTGGGGGTTTAGGGGTGGGGGAGCACAGCCAATGTCTGTCTGTCCGAGGGATTTGTCTGATGGATAGCATGGAGAATGTTTCTGGAATGGTGGGGTTTTGCTTGTTCAGTCTTTAGGTATTTGTGTGTTCATGTGTGAGAGGGTACACATCTATGCACACACATGTGGCAGCAGAGGACAATCTCAGCTGTCCTTCCTCAGAAGTCGCCCATCCCCTTTCCTGAGGCAGGTTAGGTGGCCAGTCTGATGCTCACTAAGCAGGCCAGCCAATGGGCCCTAGGGATACTCCTCTCTCTGCTGGGATGCCAAGGGTGTGGCGCCAAGCCTGCTCATGTCTTCATTGGTGTTCTGGGGCTCAGACTCAGGTCTTCATACTTGCATGGCTACCACTTTGATGCCTGAATTTTCTCCCCAGCCCAATTATGACTTTGTAATAGTATTCATTCTCCTCTCACATTCTCCAGGAGGAGATGAATGTAGTCCCTTTTCTATTGTCTCTATGTTCCCTTTGTAAATGCCAGTGCCTAGAAAGGATAAGGATTTAGGCACCCAGTTGTATGCCTGGTGAATGGAGCCATCTGGTTTTTGTCCCCGGGCCCTGGATAAATCAATATCTGTGATTTAACCACTCAGAAGTCAGCAAACTTTTGATAGGACAGAAAAAAACCAGGACCAAAATCATGTATTCTGGGGCTTCTTTTAGGACAGCAAAGCTGGTCTCTAACAGAGAGCTGAACTCTGATGTCCGTCATCCACTCCACCCCACTGCATCCTAAAGCCCAGAAGAGGTGCTGACTTTGTATTTCTGTGTGAGCTGCCCTATCTCCAACACCCCCACTTACCCAACCAGCCAACTCCGTGTTTTGCAATTTCCTTGCACTGTTGTGTGGTGTGTCCTGTCCATTGTATGGCACACAGCAGGTGCTCAGTGAGCATGTGTTAGTTCTTTGAGTATGATAGAAGGTCTACAGTCTACACAGTACAAAGAACTGCAGTCATTTTTTTTTTGTTGTTGTTGTTGTTGCCTTGTCTTGCAAGGCGGTCAAGGCAGGTCCAAGTCTCCCTCATTGCATGTGAAGGCAAGGTAGCCTCATGCACAGATCCATAAATTGGATAGAGCAAAAAAGCAGCAGCAGCAGTGATAGAACATCCCCATGTCTGAGAGTCCCACTGGTGCTAAGGGGCAGCACATCTGCAGGCCTCAGTCAGTGCCTGGACCCAGTGGGCATGCTCATGGGGACTCAAGGAAGCCTTGAGTGGATGTGTACCCAGCAGATGACGTCCTGAGTGAGGCTTTATTGATACAGCACAGCCTCCACTTAGAGGCCATTGGAGGTTCTTCTCGCAGCCATTCTTTTAAGTCTTCTCATGGTCTTAGCACTTAGGAAATTGATAGAGGAAGCCTCATTCTTACTGCATAAGCCAGGAGCTGTTTTCAGATTCACTACTCCATCCAGGTCTCAGCGGCGTCTGCCAGTCAAAGCCATTCAAGCAGGGCATCCCTTAGCTCGCTCCTTCAAAAACACATCATCAGTCTAGGGCAGTGGTCCCTCATGGGTAGCAAGCCGTTTGGGGTTGCCCAAGACCATCAGGAAGCACAGATATTTAAATTGTGATTCATAACAATAGCAAAATTACAATTTAAAGTAGCAATGAAATTAATTGATGGTTGGGGAGTCACCGGAGCATGAACTGTGTATTAAAGGGTCACAGCATTAGAACAGTTGAGAACCAGTGGTTTAGGGGCTGGAGAGATGGTTCAGTAGGTAAGAGTACTTGCTCAAGAAGCATTAGGACCCACATTCAAATCCTAGCACTCATTTAACAACCTGGGTATAGCTTTATGTACTTGTAATCTAGCACTGTGCGTATGGAGATAGGAAGATTTTGGGGGCTTACTGGCTACAAGCTTTGCTCCAGTTCTCAGAGGACTGTACCCAACATCCTCCTTCATTGGCCTGCACATGCATACATGGAGCATACACACAGGCACATGCATACACACATGCATACATACACATGTGCAAAAACACACATGCACAAGTACACACATGCATAAGCAGAAACATGTACAAGCACAGACACATATACACACATGCACAAGCGCACACACATATACAGACATGTACAAGCACACACATGCACAAGCACATACTCATGTACTCACATATACATAAGCATACACATGCACAAGTACATGCACATATATACACACATGCACAAGCACACATGCACAAACACACATATGCACAAGCACACACATGCACACATACATATATGCATAAGCACACACATGCACAAGCACACACATGTGCAGAAGCACACATGCACAAGCACATACATATGTGCACACATGCACAAGTACATACATTTACACACATGCACACATAATAGGCACAAGTACACACACATGCACACATATACACACATGAATATGCACAAGCACACACATGCACAAGCACACACACATGCACAAGTGCACAACCATGTTTATCTATACCACATATAAGTATACAAATAAATCAATAAAAACATGAAATATTGACCACCTAGCCAAATAGCCTAAGGATACATGGCATAATCAGCATGTGTAAGGCCCTGGAGTTGAACCCTCTACAACCATAAAATATATCTGAAAAAATACAGTTGATGGGTTCCCCATGATTAACATAGATTTAAGAGATAGAGTACCATCCCATTTAGCCATTTGTTGTCTCCTGTGTAAAACTGGAATTCTAACAGCAGCGTGTAATAGTACAGAGAAAACATTACAAGGCAGGGCTGGTAAGACGCCTTAGCATGTTTCATGTGCTTGCCACCAAGCCTGGTAACATGAATTTGGTCCCAGGGGACTATGTGGTAGGAGGAGAGAACTATCTATTATAAATTGTCCTCTGACCTCCACATACATGAATGTGCACATACATGAATCACACACATATGCACACGCACATGCATGCATGCACACACACATACATGTGATTTTAAAAAGGCAAACAGCAAATATTATGCACAGTGCCTCCTCACAGGAAGTAATCAATGCAAAGATGCCAAGAACCAACCCAGGAAAAGGCAAGGCACAGAGTCATTGAGTGTGCTCTTTGTGTTTGGATTCTCTAGTCAGGTCTGATAAGGACACGGGACAAGGAATTCCTCATCTCGCCGCTACCTCAGCTGCTGGCCCAGGAACACAACTACAGCTCACCTGCAGGCCACCATCCTCACGTCCTGTACAAAAGGACAGCAGAGAAGAGGGTCAGGCAGTACCAAGACTACCCTGGCTCCCAGCGGACATATCCTGGCCACTCCCCAAGTCACACTCTCCCTGCCTCCCAGAGCCAAGAGACAGAGTACAGCCATCGAAGGTGGCAAAAGCAGCATTTTTGTGGACGACGCAAGAAATGTATGTAAGGAGACTTTCCTTGTCCTGTTCTGAAGAGGGCCTCAATGGGTAGCCTGGGGGGCAGTTGGGCTCGCTGACATGGCTGGCCTGTGAGGCTGCGCTGAGGTTCTTCTCAGATGCCACCTGGCAGGAGTACCGGTGGACCCCATGCTAAAGGAGTGGCTCTCCTAGCTTCAACTAGGAAAGATACGGATGGACATACAGGTCTTTTTTTGGGGGGAGGGGAACTTTTTAGCATCTCCCAGTTTTAAGCAAAGATTTCAATCTTGTTTTAGTTTCTGTAATCTTAGGGAGGGTACCCAGCTTTCTATAGCGAGAAAGAAAACTGGGAATAAATTCACAGCTGAGTGTTTCTAGAATTCTAGAGACCCAAAGAAGAGACTTCTCAGGCAACCTCTCAGGAATATT